>NC_066889.1:6729728-7029728 GCF_022985175.1 Labeo rohita | reverse complement strand
CGTCTGTGCTGGACATTGGAGCGGTGCTGCTGGGCTGTGGGGAAACACTTGGAGAAGTCTTGGCAAAGCCGGATTCCTGCACTGGAGTTTGCTTGGGAGTGTCAAATGCTAGGGGAGGGAAAAAGGATATTTAAGAAATAGAATATAGAACTATATTACATTCATATTTTTGGTGAAATTTATTGTGCAAGAACTGCAAGTAACTGCATAGAACTGCAGTTTCTATGAAACCTGTACAGTATGTGCAATGCATTACTGGGACACCCAGGGTGCCCCTAGAGGGTACCAAGGAAATTTCAGAGAAAACAAATGTAAAAATAAAAATTCAATTTGTTTACTGTTGCATTTTGCTTTTTTAAAAAAATTGAATTATATGAATCTATTTTACAGATAATATGTGACCCTGGACCAAAAAATCAGTCATAAGGGTAAATTTTTGGATTGTTTTGATAGGATAGGACATTGATTTTTGGCATAAAAGAAGAATTGATCATTTCGACCCATACAATGTACAGTTGGCTATTGCTACAAATATACCCATGCAACTTAAGATACTAATTTTACTACAGTGACAATATTAAAAAGTCTATTTTTAAAATGTTATTAATGTTGTAAAGTCATGTTAAAATTTCACACACTCTCTAAATCATCTTTACATATAAAATAAAATAAGTATATTTGGGCTCCTAAAATAATATTTCATGTGATTACACTAAGTAAAAAAAATATTATTTAATATGACTGATTCAGTCTGAAAATACTGAGTTACACCAACAAAAGTCATTTTAAGGGTCAAATCAGCTTCTTGATTTCACTTTTTACAACGTATAAAGGTATTCATAACACCACACAATATATATCAAATACACTTCAGCTCACTTCTCTTATTATAAGGATGTATTCATAGTGAAAATCAAATATATTTACAGGGATGTTTTTTTATTGTTCTGATTATGAGCAGTAAATTCAGCTTTGGTGAAGTGCTTTTCTTAAGCACATTTAGTGCAGGGTGGACACACATGAGGTAAAAAAAAATCAGTCAGCTGTGAAGGCAAACACAACCTGGACAAACAAATGAGCCCCAGGCTGCATCACAGGGGCCAGTTTTCATGCAAGAGATGATTTGAAGGAGCAATAACAGCCTCCCATCTGTGTAACTTATTAAGCTGATGAAATTCAACATTTTACATCCCAAATAGTCCTTGTAACAATTTTCTGGAGGACACTGTGCTTTAGAAACAATATATATAGTAGGTCCTTTATTTTCCAAAAGCATTCATTTTCCAAACAGTTTCTGTGTTGTATTGAATCGTCACATACCCATATGTAAAATACAACAAAAAAAACCTGCTTTCTACTTCGGGAAGAGAAAAGTTTGTGGCAAGAAGGTGTCATGGACAAAATGATCCAATGATGATCCTAAAAATATGATATTAAGTAGTATAATAATAATTTGGCTTAAAATGACATATTACATAGAGAAAGTAGCAACAACAACAACAATATTATTAGGGCCCAAGCACCAAAGGTGCTTAGGCATCTATTGTAATCGATAGAGTTCTTCTTCCTTACAAGTCTATGGTAGCCCACAGAATCATATTGTAAAAAGTTGTGAAATTTGGCACACAGATAGAGGGCAGCCTGAACAGTAGACTCAGAAATTTTGGAGTCTCTAACTCAATCCCTCTAGCCCCACCAACTGTCCAAATTTATACCATTTTGAAATTTCCGAAAAATCTACATTTATGAACTTTTCCTGGGCCAGGGGTGGCCAAATTCAGTCATATAGAGTTTTGCTGAAATCTTGATAAAAACTCAGGGTCACACTTTATTTTAAGATCACACTATAATGATATTGTCTGATTTTGCCAACGAAAATAGTCTCAAAGTCCCAGCTGAGCCGCTGCACATCTCTAAGTAAACACGAGTGAATGAACATGTGCTTTTAAACAAATCTGAGTAAAAGATTCAATTACCCATTCCTAAAGACAGTCACTAACTTATTTCCTGAATGAATCAGCCATTCAAATGAATCAACTGAATGAATGATTTAGTGATAAATTATTTAAATGATTCAGTGATTAGTTTAACGTTTAAAGTATCATTTCAGTTAGCTATTTAAATCATTTGAATCCATCAGTTATCATTTCTGTTTTTTAAAATGTTATAATTAAAACATTAATCTCACATTGTTATGAATTGCTATGAATTTATGTTTTTCTGTCCCACCTCTGTAGTGCAAATGAATTTTGTTAATATTGATATCTTTTGATTGGTAACTTCTAATTCTACTTGTTCTTATTTGATTGTTTGAATTAGAAACAAAAAAAATCATAAAAAAATAAAAAATTGCCCCATAGCAATTTCAGTGCACAGGGCCAAGAAATCCTAGCGACGGCCCTGCTAATAAGCAACTAGTTAATAGTAAAATTTGATCCCTATACTGTGTTACCAAATTCCCTGTACACTGTAAAAAAAAAAAAAAAACACAATTTGTTGAGTCAGCTTAAAATAATTTGTTACCCTGCTACCTTAAAATTTTAAGTTCAGTCAACTAAAATAAGTTTATTCAACTTGAAATGTTAAGTTGTACTAAGTAACAACTTAGATATTTGTGTTTGCTAAACTTAACAGATGGGTAAGTAACCCAGCTGCCTTAAAATTTTAAGTTGATTCAACTCAAATATCTAAGTTGTCACATAGTATAATTTAACATTTCAAGTTGAATAAACATTTTTTGAGTTAACTGAACTTAAAATTTTAAGGCGGCCAGGTTACAAATTATTTTAAGTTGACTTAACAAATTGTTTTTTACAGTGTAGCTGTAGCTTTCTAGTAGAACTTGATTAGCTTGTTCAGGTTTATTTGATTAGCGTTAGAGCAAAACTCTGCAGGACTGTGGACTTCCAGGACCAAAGTTTTCCACCCCTGCCGTAGGCTATTTGTCTGATTTTCATGAAAAGCAGACCACATATCAGACCACATCATCTTCAGACAAACATGACAAAAACATGGAATTCAAGTTGATTAGTCAAACATTCTCAAATAACGTACAAATTTGACAAAAAGCATGCCAAAATGGATGTGAGGCTATATTTCTGCAATGCTGTTAGCATATAGAGGGTATGCATGTGACATCACCATCAGCTGGAGTGAGTGCGGCTACACCCACTGAGTGGCAAAAAGTGGTAGCATTGGTTTGAATGTGAATGGTTTGACAGAACACACAAAACACCTCTAAAACCAGAACAAGCTTTGCGATTGACTGTGCAAAGGGATTTGACAAGAAACCTGAGGTATATTTTTGCAAACTGCTGAAAGTTACTGAAAAAAGAAGCTAATTAAGCACTGCAATTTAAAGAAACAAATGGTCTCCAGGCAGCAAAACACGGATTTGCAGTTATCATTTCATGTTAATATGTTGAATTGTGCAGTAAAATCATCTTCTATATATTGTATTATAGTATATTGTATTGACAAGTCATCAACTTAATATTTACCATCTTAAATTCTGCATAACTGGATGTTTTTAAATAAAAACTGGCAAAAACTACATACGTTTTGGACAATATTGGCATGAATCCTTTTTAATTTGTGATAATTCTGCACTGATAAGGGACAACACAAACTATGAGAAAATATTTTATTACATAAACAGTTTATATATAGAAAAAAACTAGCATTTTCGATTTATCAAAATATCCACCATTAGCAGCTATTACAGCTCTGCATAATCTGGGCCTAAATTCATAGTATTCTAAACTTAATTGGCAATCAATTGTTGAAGCTATTAAGGTGTGCTGACCCAAAAATCTTTTAAAAACCTGGGCCAAGTTTAAACCAGTAACCAGGCATTACAGCTGGCAAAGGGGCATGTCTGACTTTGACATGTATATATTGCCATTATTATGTAATCAAAATGAAATTATTATTGCTAGTCTTCAATGATAATGTCAAGTTACTTTAATGTATTTGCACCAAAAAAGTATAAAGATTTATGCTGATATCGTCCAAAATCACACTTTGCCAAGGGTGTTTCCAAACTTTTGGAGGGCAGTGTATAAGTGTTACAAAACACAATTCCTGGCTGCATCAATATCCATTGACCACTGGATATTTGTTGCTAGGAACATTATATCAAGTTCAGCAACTTTTAGTTTAAACTGATTATCATTTGTTTTACTCGCGTTTTCGTGTCTTTCCTATTAAATCCATTCACTCTGATGGCTCTTTTGTCACTCAGTCCGCCTGAGGGGGCGTGTCCTGGCAGGAAAGTGACGTCAATGCATACCCTCTATACCAGAGGTCACCAAACTTGTTCCTGGAGAGCCGGCGTCCTGCAGAGTTTACCTCCAACCTTCCTCAAAACACCTGCCTGGAAGTTTCAAGTATACCTAGTAAGACCTTGATTAGCTGGTTCAGGTGTGTTTGATTAGGGTTGGAGCTAAACTCTGCAGGGACACCGGCCCTCCAGGACTAGATCTGGTGACCCCTGCTCTATACAGATCAAACATGGTTTGTGTTATGACAGCGTTATGACAGCCAAGAACTGAGAGTAAATGCACAATTTTGGCACAGTGCCATCTAGTGGTCAGGAGATATTAAAAATGGTTATGTTTGCTCAAAACCTCTGAACCGTTTGGCCAAAAATCACAAGGCTGGTGTTTTTTAAAATTCTGAGTAGAATACTAAGTCAAACAATACCCAGTTTTCCACTGACCATACCCTGAAGACACTTGAAAAGTTTGAAATTGAAAAAGCTAATAGCTTTTGATTAGTTTTGCCTATTGTCATAAGACTGGTCTTAATAGAATCTTTCGATCATGCTTAGAACATTGATACCAATTATGCAATAATTGACCATTCTGATTTTCTTTAAAAACCTTTTTTTTTTTAACTTCACCAAATTTGACTCAGATCATCTTCTGGGCTATGCCGACAAAAAGCTATGGATTTTGTGTCCAAAGACAAAATGGTTTTCATTTACCGCATCAACAAATTTGATGGCATGATGACAAACTGCATCTAAACTTTGTGTCATTGTCACATCACAATGACCACAGCACCATCTATTGGACAAAAGTGATCAAACACTAATTCATATTGCCAGTAATTGTTTTTATGATTTTTCAGCCATTTTGACAAAAATTATTCTAAAATGTTTCTTATGTAATTATTTATAGCTACAGTTGATCTGATGCTCCTTACCATGCTTAGCTTGTCATTTGCCCTCTGTTGTACTTTAATTGCCATTTGCATCTATTTGTATTGCTGTTATTGCTTTATATATATATATATATATATAAACATTTTTTTCATTGTTATTTTGCCCTTTTTGAAACTTTAATTGAGAGATAAATGTTAATGATAAGATAAGTGATCAAGACAAGACACTAAACAAATTTCAAAAAGAAAAGAGGAGTCAAGAGTTCCCTTGTTTTTGAGGCCTTACCAAACTCCTTCCGAATGAAGTCTTCTTTTTCCTCCTGAATGGCGATTTTGGGGATGGGAGTACATCCAGTGGTCATGCTGCGCTCAAGGATTCCTTCAGCAAAGTCATCTGAGACATCAAAGAGAAAGTTTCCGTTTGATGTGGGCTCAAAGAAATCTCAAATAACTCAAACCAGCCAAAATATCAATCACAACACAAATGACAAAGTTTACAAATAGTCTGAAAGAATTGCTAACAATGCCAAACAATAGCAAGCAAATTTTTGTCGTTAAAAAGTGCATTGTCCCCAGTGCCCTCGTCAATGATCATGACATTAAAACACCGACATGCCAATGTGACCATGAAGACACAACACAGAGTGCAGTGCAGAAAATGACTTCACAAATCGTAGTTTTTGAACATGCACACACTCTTACAAATTTCAGCGCAAGAAAAATGTTAATTAATATAAATAAAATATTAATAAAAAATGTCTTATAGACTAAAAACACCACTTAAGCATGTATAATCATGTGCATCCACCAATGTGTCATGGCATTATGAAATGATACATACAGAAACACTAAAGGTTGACCTCTCGATCTCATGACAAGCTAAAGCAAGCTGACAAGTTAAAAAAATATTCAATTAATTGAGTTTAAAGTGGCAGGTGGTCAATATAAGACAAGATGTAATGTAATCATACAGCCAAGATCTAAAATCTAGTAGTCTTGTTTATGAAATTTTTAGAGGATATCAAAATAATGACACACCAACCCACTGAAAAGAACAACCATAAAGATCTCTTTAATATCTCAGTTGTTTCTCCTGGACAATAATGATATTTAACAGAGATCAAATTGAAATGTTTACAATCTCAAATATATTCTCAGAAAATCTACTGTAAACTATCACAAATCATGCTCAGGTTTGCAGAGGTTTCAAGAGGTCTACAATCAAAATATAGAGATTACAAACTCAAATTAATTCAAAATCAAATTATCTGAGGTTATTCTTACTGTATGTCAAGAATCATTTCATTTAATTCTATTTTGGGGATTTCAAGAGAAACATCTGAGACAAAGTTACTTAAGATGAAAGTCTCCTGAGCTCTGAAAGAGCAACCTCTGAGCTATGACATTTTCCACTGCAAGTCACCAACTCGTAATGCAACAAAAACACTGAGGTGCAAATTTTGGAGCCACTTTAAAATGATACAGCTGAGTGAAGACCTCACATGACATATAACAAACACATTTCATGAAACCACAATGACCATCATAAAAACTAATAACAGGAGAACAGTTGTACAGGCCAAGTGACAATTCAAATTCACCCATTTCTGAAAGTAAAATCCACTGTATCACTCTAGATAAACTTAAGATGTTGGGTCTTAGTACAGACCCAATGTTTAGTCCTCATAGAACACTATGATAATTGTGGGTGCCATTTGTCCTTGTGTTGCTGTTTAATTTTAGTCAAACACACCACAAGGTCAGCTCCACAAAGATCACACACACAATACCATAGTCACGCAAGGTCCACGGAAGGCAAGCCCAAGGGCTCGGAGACCACAATCACATGCGGTGCAACGTGGCATACACTCACAGGTCAACAGGACGGAAGGAAGTGCAGCCAGGGCCACCGGTTATCCGTCAGAAAGAGCATGGGAGGAGAGGAAGGGGGACATGAGGGAGTAACATTGGTGAGATTCAACCAGATCTCCCTAACCAAAAAAATCACTTTGTCTCAGTCCTCCAAACGTCCTCGGCAAAGCTTCAAAATAACACATACTCACTGTTTCCTGTGCAAAATACAAAGTCAACGGACAACAAGTATAGAACACATATACGGACTATGGACCCAGAGAAGATGGCAATATGGATCAAATAGTTGAAAGAAATGGATTGTGACACTGAAAAGGCCGTATTCTAGTTGGCTAGAACGAAAGGTTACTCGAGATGGGACATACAGAAGGGGAGATGGTTACTTAAGATTGGACATATAGTTCAACCTGTAAGAGTTGAGCACACAGTGTCTTAAAAATGGTTCTGTCTTCATCAGGACGCTCTAAACCTGCTCCAGAGTGGGACTCATCATTCAAACGTATTAATTCACAGAAAAAGGACATTGTGTCAATATTTACTCGCCCTCATCTTGCTCCAGAACCAGAAGATTTTATTTTTTCCGTGGAACACAAAAGGATTATCTCATCATTGGGATGCAGTATAGGAGAGATTTTTTTTTAAACGTACTCCTTGTATTTATGTTTTTTTCATGTGCTTTTGATTTTATATATGATTAGAATAAAGAATATGATAACCTAATATATCAGAATTTTTTACATTTACAGTGCCTTGCAAAAGTATTCATACCCCTTCATTTTTTTTTCAATTTTGTTGTTTTTTTTCCCTTATTTTTGTTATTATTTTTTTACAAATCAATCCACTCCATACACCATAATGAAAAAGCACAAAACCGGTTTGTAACAACTTTGCAGATTTATTAAAAATAAAAAACTGGAATGATTCCATTGCATAAGTGTTAATAGCATTTTCTGGGACACCTGAAAATGAGCTCAAGAGCATTTGTATTGTTTGTAGATGTTACTACACTTTGGGTGGAGTTAACCTGTGGCAGATTCATTTGAATGAGTATGATTTGGAAAGGTACACATCTCTCAACAAAAGGTCTAACAGATGAAAATGCATATTAGAGCAAAAAACAATGCCCTGAGGTATAAAGAACTGTAGAGCTCAGAGACAGGATTGTGTCAAGGGACAAAAAATTCAGAAAAAAAATTCTGCTGCACTGATGGTTCACAGAAGCATGTAGCCTCCATTATCCATAATTTGGAATGACTAGGACTCTTCCTAGAGCTGATCTCCTGGCCAAACTAAGCAAGTGATGGAGAAGGGCCTTGGTGAGACTGATGACCAAGAAGCTGATGGTTACTCTAGTTGAGCTACATGATCATATATGCAGATGGGAAAAACCTACAGAAGGCTTTATGGCGGTGTGGCCAAACTCAATCCTCTCCTCAGTGAGGACACATGAAAGCCCACCTGGAATTCGCAAAGCACCTAAAGAATCTCAGATTCTGAGAAACAAGATTCTCTGGTCTGATGAACCTCAATTCCAAGCATCATGTATGGATGAAACCACGCACTGCTCATCACCTGCAGAGTACCATCCTAACAGTAAAACGTGGTAATATCAGCCTTATGTTGTGGAGCTTTTTTTAGCGACAGGGACTGAAGGACTCGTCAGAGAAGAAGGAAAGCTCAATCCACCAAAGCCTTAATAGCCTTAATGAAAACCCAGTCCAGAGCATTTAGAACCTCAGACTGGGCATACGGTTCAAGGTCCAGCAGGACAATGACCACAAGCACAATGCAAGAGTGGCTTATAGACAATTCTGTGAATGTCCTTGAGTGGCACAGCCACAGCCTTGGCTTGAACACAATCAAATATTTCTGGAGAAACCTGAAAATGTCTGCCAGCCCCCATCCAATCTGACAGAGCATGAGAAGTGAAGAGGTGAGTTGAAGAATGGCAGATAACTGGAAAATGCAGATGTAAAAAATTGTTGCATCATACCCAAAAAGAGGCTGAAAGGTGATTCAACTAAATACTGAGTTAAGGGTATGAATACTTATGCAATGTACTGCAGTGTTCAGTGTTTTATTTTTAACAAATTTACAAAGTTGTCATAAATCTGTTTTGTGCTTTGTCATTATGATGTATGGAGTGTAGATTGATGTAAAAAAAAAAAAACTTAATTTATAGCAGTTTAACAGTTAGACTGCAACATGACAAAAGGTGAAAAAAAAATTACGTATGAATACTTTTGCAAGGCACTGTATAATGTGCAATACAGTATTTTAAATCTTAGAGCTTTGTGTGAAGTACAGCCCAAAAGGACTATTTTATTATTATCCCATTATTCTTTTTGTTTTTTTGGAGCATCACTTACAATTTCATTTTAGGGAAAAGAACAGCTTGGACATTCTGCAAAACAGCTCCATTAGTGTTCCACAGAAAAAAAGAAAGAAGTCATATGGGTTTGGAACCACATGAGGGTGAGTAAATGGAGGCAGATGCTTAATTTCAGGGTGAACTATCCCTAGCACATACTGACACTGGAAGACCAGGGTGCATCCGGTACAGTGCAGCCACAGTGAATGCTCTGAGAAGCGCAGTGTTGCTGAGGAAGCCAAAAGAAAAACGGTAATTCAGTGAGGAGGGTGGCTACAGCCTAGGCTGGTGACTTCGTGATCCTATGCTGATGCAGTAGCCCTCAGCAAGACCTGTCCAGTACCTACCAGGACCTGGCTGCCGCCGTGAATGAGGCGGAGTGCGAGAAGGGGACGGGCTGCAATCGGATGGACTGTGCTGCTGCCTCAAGAATGGACTGTCCAAGCGGCCTGGTAAACGGGAGACAGGACCATTGCGGGACACGCGGACACCCACGCACACACATAGAGCGACGTACACAGGTGTGACAGAGGAAGACCAGACCAGATAGACATGAGGAAAGAAATCCAGGGACAGAGAGGGGAAAGAATTTGTACAAAGGAGAAATGATTAGAGAAATCGAGAGGAACAAGTTCAAAACAGAAGCAATGATGGATGTGCAGTAGTTGGGTAGAGGTTAAATAAGATTCAAGATCATCAGAAGGATAGATGGAATGGACAGATGACCAAAAAGGAAATCAAACAGATGTGTTGACAACCAAAATGATGTGATCAGAAGAAAAAAAAGAAATTACCAAGAAATGGAGAGAAAATAGTGAGGTAAGAAAAAGAGAGAGGTAAGAAAACAGTTGTTAGTGTGATGGTATCACACCCTCTGAATATAAAGCAGCAGTTGTTTCAGTGTCTGTACCCTTCAACAACAAACGGTAGTGAGGAGTTTGACATTACCTCCTACACTATGATCTTAAACAATGAAATGACACAATCATCCAGTAATAATACTGCATTCTTCAGCAAAACCGTACATTTCTGTTGGAAAATGGCACCAGTTTAGCATTTTTGACAATAACGCAATCTTTGCTTTAGCATCCCTGCTGAAAAAATTCCAACTTAAACTCTCCAAGGTGGTTTGCTGGTTTAAGATGGATTATGTCAGTCAAATAGCAGTCCTTGTTTAAAATTTCCAGACATTTTTTTTCAGCAGGTATTGAAATCATTGATTTACTCAACCTCCAGAAGGTACATTTGAAGCTGATGTGATAAAGCTGAAATTAAGATGAAACAAAACTAGGCTAATTGAGTGAAAACATTATCTTCTCAACTAGACACTTTATTATGAAATAGCATCAATCAGCAAGCTGTAGCACAATTAACAAATTGACTTCAATAGAGTTTGCATGTTGTTAGCATGATGCTAAACTGTGCAATACTCTATTAAGCATAATACATTAGTACATAAAAATGTTTATTTTATTTATTTTATTTTATTTTATTTTATTAGATTAGATTAGATTGTACTATTTGTTTTGATCAAAATGACCAGCCAGAGGTGATTAAAGTTACCAAGTGTAGTAGGGTCATTCTATAATTGTGGGTACATCTTGTGTCCATGAAGTATATTTTCAATATATTTCCATCAATATAAAGTCCCGATGCTTAATTTTCTAGTACACAATTATATTTTTCCCAATCACACTACTATATGTTGAAAAAGCCATATCTTTTGTTTAAAAATGATGTTCATATCACATACAACCCTGGTATTCAGCTGTCCGATTTTGTACAGTTGCTCATTCTACTCTGCATTTAAGCATGAAAATGACCTCAATTCTAAATTTATTTCATAGTTTTGCTTTCAGTTAGATTAGGTTATCAAGACATTTGGGTGTGCACTTCAAAAATAATAAGTGTTTATTGTGATATAACTTGTTTTATTTGTGTCTACAAAAAAAAAAAAAAAAAAAAAAAAAACCATCTCAACATGTCAGCTAAGTTACCCTCTAGAACCCCCCCCCCCCACTTCAAAAAGGAATGGTTTGTCCCATTCTCACATAATTTGCATAGTATGATGATATTTCCTCTAGAAGCACACGGATGAAACACCAGAAGTTATGTTCTCTCTCACCCCTAATATTGGTTAAACTAGCAAACCTGTGTCAAGAGTGAATTAATTGACTGTCAACAGTGTTACCCAAGTATTATTGCTGCAGAACGGCAATTTAACTAAAACTTATGTTCAGTTTATGAAAAGATATTTCTAAACATACAATATGCTCAGTAGTTCTAGGCTTCCATGTTGAGTATAGGCCCAAAACACTAAAAATGTCAACTATGTTACCTGTCAGCTGTGTTACCCAGTAAAGGTAACATGGTGAACAGAAGGTATTTTATGCACATATTCCCACAGATCACCTTTATTTATACAGCACTTTATACAATAAAGACTGCTTCAAAGAAGTAAGGTCATGTTTGGGTTTTTGGGAAAAAGGAAAACTTAACATTGCCAAATTCTAAATGTACCCCTGTTAACAGAATGACCCAGTAACCATGTTTTTTTTGTTTGTTTGTTTTTGTCATATTGATTAGCATTTGTATAACCACAGATTTACTACAACTACCATGGTTAAATTATGGTTAGTGTAGCAAAATCATGGCTAATTTGTGGTTACCATGCTATAACTATAGCAACCATGTTTTTTTGGTTTTATTTGTAGTAAAACCATGGTAAATTTTCGTAAGAGTTGTAACATATAAATAATCTATCTATCTGTATTTACTGTGTATCCATTATCCAAATGCTCTGCATGTTCTAGGTTTAAATTTGAAATAAATGAAACAAATTAAAATCTACACTTTGTTTGATGTTTTGTTATTTAATCCAAAACATTCTTACATTCATAACTGTGGCTTACAATAATTGTTGAGAGTTTATGAACCTCTTGAACCTCTGTTCTCTATATAAATATATAAAAGTATATCTAGCTACATAATTTAACTGTGCATGACCCTAACAAATCTGTTGTGATAATTCAGAATATATATTTTAGCAAATTCAGAGACAGATGGTCTCTCCTGAGCTGTGCTGTTTAATTCACATTAAATGACAGATTGAGAGACAAGTGAAGAGCAAGAAGCAGGACAAACAAAGGCTTAGGATTTAACATCTACACCCTCCTCCACCTCCTCTTCTCCACCCTTTACTATAATCTTACCGGTCCTGTGCGTGGTGACTGGTGAGATATCCACGCTGTTAGCAATGGCCCTCTCTCTCTGCTTGAAGAATTCCCGTGGGTTACTGGGCCTTTGGGCAATGATGGCTGCCGCTTCCTATAAACATATTAACATGGAAAAAAGAGGTGGAAATTAATTTAGATAGATAGTTTATAAAACAAATTTTGTTTATTTTTATATAAAATTGAACACATAAACATAACTTAAAATATATATACAATAATGTTTAATATTATTACAACAAAAACAAAGTAAAAAATAAATAAATGTTGACTAATAAATAATTATAATTAAACTATGTTTCATTACTTTTCTATTTGGATATATTCATAGAACACTGCATGTTTAGAGTGATATTATAGATCAAATCACAGATTTAAACCAGTAATACATGCTGTGACAAATAATAACTGCAGGTAAGAAGTTTTTTGGTCTCTTCTGAAACTGAAGATCCTATTCACTGCACACGCACAGAAACACAATGTCTTGAAATAGCATGAGGAATCCCAGTGACCCACATGTAAACCCCAGCAGAATATCTGTCATCATAACACAAATCTGCCCCACATTTGAGTTTGTTAAGGGCAGAATCTGTTCTCCTTTTGAAAACACTTATCTGAGAAAGGAAACGATGCTGGTGTGGCCCTAAAAGCTCTGTTTCAACCCACCTCAACCTCTGTTTCCTTTTTCTCCAGAGAAGGGTCTTCACAACTGGGCTCTGTCTGTGAAGTGGATGAAAGCACTTGTTTATTTCCAGCAGGGGGCAGCAAAAACTTTTTTTTTTAAATACAGTTAAATGTGGGTTACCTCACATGCAGTTGTTTGTAACATCTTTACTTTACAAATGATTAGTGCAATAAGATTTTGAGTAAATAAATCTGATTTTGTGTAAATACTTCTGAAGTCTGTATACTTCCCAAAGCCACTCAGCCAGTCAAAATGATCATTTATTACAGGACAATATTACTGAAGACAGAAGATAGGTTATCTTCTGGTTACCACCCACTGACCATCATGCATTCTATAAATGAACCAAGCCATAAAACACCTCTTAAAACACCAAACCTGGTTTACTGTATGCAAAGCATACGCACTCTTACAATCAAGGGTTGATTCCTTGACCTCTCTTTGGCCTCTTCCTCCTCCTGCATCTTCTTCCTGTCACCACGTATATAAACACAGATAGCATTATAATAATGTATGGCTGAGGGTCATGAGTGTTGGAGACTGTGGTGCCATTCCTACCTCTGTTCCTCGATCTGCCGCTCTCTTTCACGGTACCGCTTCTCTCTTTCCTCTTGCTCTTTTTTTTCCAGCTCCATCCTCTCAGCTTCAAAGCGCTGCCGTTCCTCTGCGGCCTTCTTTCTTTCTTCCTCCTTTCTCAACTCCTCTTCCCGCTTTAAACAAGGCACATGTCAGTAAAACATCAGTGAAATGAATTTAGAGTCACAGTAAGATTACCACAATAACATTTGTGACCTTGGACCACAAAACCATAAGCAGAATGGGTATATTTGTAGCAATAGCCAACAATACATTGTATGGCTTAAAATTATACATTTTTCTTTTATGCCAAAAATTATTAGGATATAAAGTAAAGATTGTGTTCCATGAAGATATTTTATAAATTTCCTACCATAAATATATCAAAAATTAATTTTTCGTTAGTAACATGCATTGCTGAATTTAATTTGGACAACTTCAAAGGCAATTTTCTCAATATTTGAATTTTTTTTTTTTTTTGCACCCTCAGATTCCACATTTACAAATAGTTGTATCTCAGCCAAATATTGCCCTATCCTAAGAAACCATCCATCAATGGAAAACTTATTTATTCAGCTTTCAGATTATGTGTAAATCTCAGTTTCAAGAAAATTGACCCTTATGAGGGTTTTGTGGTCCGGGGTCACATTTATTATTTTTTCTTATTTTATTTACATTTTATGAATTTGGTTTCACATTTCAGTGGATAAAAATAGATCTAATCATTATAGAATGCAATAATCTATTTTGTGCCAAAATACTAAACGTATGTAAGATATAAAAGCCTCCATTTGACCTTTTTCCTTTGCAGTTTTGCAGAATGTTTCTTCAACTAGAAGAATTTTCTAGGATTTTTATGAACCAACAATGTGTCATTTTCAATACACCTTTAATTTAGTTTAATAGTTGTAGTGGTAGGGCTGGCAAACGATTAATTGCGATTAATCGCATACAAAATAAAAGTTTGAGTTTGCCTAATATATGTGTGTGTACTGTGTGTAATTATTATGTATATATAAATACAAGCACATTCATGTATATATTTAAGAAACATTTACAAGTATATGTATTTATAATATTTTTTATAGAATTTATATTATATATAAATAAAATATTTTGTACATAAATACTTCTCATTCCTCTTAAATATATACATGAATGTGCTTGTATTTATATATACATAAAAATTACACACAGTACACACACATATTTTGTATGCAATTAATCATGATTAATCGTTTGCCAGCCCTAAAAATAACATTTTAAACATTAATACAATAAAATAGACTTTTCTTGCTAAGGCTAACTTACCAGCTAGCATTTTATGTATCATAAATGCACATAATTAAATGATTAATCATTCATTTTATACTGCAAATGAAATATAAAAACAACAATAATAAAAAATATTTATAATTTGAATACATTATATTTAAAGTTTATTAGTAAATATTAAAATATGTGATAATTAATACTGCAAAATTACAGTATGTTTGGAAAATGATCCACAACATCATTGTCTATTGTGATATTTACATTAAAACATTTTTTAAATGTCTCAAATTTATCTACACTGACAAAAATGTATCTACCTTTTATAAAACATTATTGTGGAAAACTGTTGTTAGTGGTGACAGTAACAGTCATCATTTTTGTAAAAATCAATATAGATATTTTCCACTCAGTAAATATTACCTTTATTTTACTGTTTAGATGACCACAGTTTTCAAATTAGGCAATATGTTCATAACAGATTTATCTGTTTCCAAAAGTTTCCAAAACCCCCCCAAGAAAGTTTTAATAAAACCCAGAGACATAAAAATACCCATAGCTAAAAAAAAAGAAAAGTACCTAGAGTGTATTCTTCCTAGACTGCTAACAAATTAATAATTTCAAACAAATCTGACAGAACCACTTCCTCATAATGTTAAAACAAAATGACTAGTCAGCTAAACCGTCACATTGTGTGCTAGAACTAGTATACAGTGGTTCACACTGTTATCCTGAAGAGTCTCAGATCTAGCATCTTTGCAGCAGAACAGAAACTCAAAGGAATCGAATTTCTACCTTGGCTTGTTCCCAGAACTCCTCTCGATTGATTTTCTTCATCTCGATCTCTGCATTTGTTTTCTGGTAGGTGGTGCCCTGCAGTCAGAAGGAAAGAGGAAGAGTGAGTACCGGCCATTTTAATTGGACAGCTAACTACAGACAAAGATGTTGATCCAAGAGAGGCACTATGGGGACAGTTTGTTTTTTCTCCAAACATAAAATCAGCTAGAAAGCACACACACAATTCAAAGTCAAGGTAACACTTTACATGATCATATCATCTGTTAACGTTAGTTAATTACACTAGCAAAAATGAACAAATAATGAACAATACTTTGTTAATCATTTGTTAATATAATTGTAATATACATCATAGTTATTGTTCATTTCATAATTCGTTTTTAAAACCAAAAGTTATATCTGTTTATATTAGTTAATGCATTGTGAGCTAACATAAACATTTAAGAGTTGTATTTATATGAACTAAAATTAAAGCAAAGTGTTACCACTGTCTCAAAGATGTACAAACTGGCTTTGGGATTAGATTACACTAACATCAATTTTGTACTGTAGTTTGGCTGAAATGTTAAAGTTTGATACTCTAATAGCAAACTTTAGGTTTTACAAAGAAGTACAAAAATATACTTGTGGAGACATCATTCAGATAAGTGAGCAAAACAGCCGGAAGGATCTTGGTTATTTTAGAAGTATGTGAATCAACTCAGTGTTTCACATAGTACAGAAACAATCATTGTTTCAGTTCCTCTGTATCAACAATGCAGCTCTAAGAGCTCTTTCCTCTAAAAACAGCAACAAGGCTGTGCCCTTGTGTCAGACATCACACTATTAGAGAGCCATTCACAGACAACTTGATTTGACCCCTTTCCACCGGCGTCCGTATGCACGTAAACAAGCCCACACACACACACTCCGGCCCCCCTCTCATCCCTTAAGCAGCTCTTCTGTCACCAATCACGCACAACGTGCTCTGTGTTCTCCTCGTCTTTCATTCGCAGGCGGCTTAGCACTGGACTGGCCACTGGAGCCGTCCCATTGGTCAGCCTCTGTCCGATGGCCGAGGCGTCGATGTCGTCCATGCTGCTAGCGTTCACGATGACGTCAACACCCTGGAGAGAGAAAAAGAGCATCAGTAGTACTGCTGCGCACACACGCACGTCACCTGGCAACCAGCATCAACTGTGCATTTAAATGACAAGCAGTGTTTTAAGTCGCTATGGCATACAGCCCGATTGTCCCAAGAGTGTCAGACAAAAGAAGAAAGTCACAAAAGCATCGGGCTTTTCCAAAAGGCACAAAAAGGACTAACTCTACTTGACAAGTTTCCTAAAGACAATTTCTGATTCTTCCTTGTCCTTGACTTGCAAGTATGATAGACGGATATGTTTAAAAAGTGTTTCTGAATTAAAGCTCTGTAGCAAAAATCATGAAGATTCATTTCTGTGCATCAGTTCAAACTGTATAAGCGTAAGTCCTTACTGCACCTTCCTGTACTACTGTATGGATCCATTCAGAATCACTATCTGACCACTGCATAAAACACCTTTAGCCAGCATTCATTATAAAACACTCATGCTTTTAAGCCAAATACATGCTGAAAAGAATAATTTACCAGCATCTGGATGCAAGTCACTATTCTCTGCATCATTAGCGCTGTTTTTAACTTACTGTTTGAATGCTTTCACTTTTAACGGAGTTTACCGTTATAAAATTATATGATCGCAAAAACCGGCTTAATATACTGATTCAAGGGCCCGCTCTCATAAAACTGTGATTTTCTGTTTCTATTTGGCATGCTATTAATACGCTGAAATTGACTTTGGCATGCATGATATGCATGTGCTTGACGTGCATATAATACAGTTTTTGCGTGCCTATTATTCGCATTTACCCCACGCCTAATGGTAACATAGAACGACTCTTCCTGCATTCATTCATGTGATCGGTCGATATGACAGGCAACCCCTAATAGTAGTGTGATTTATATAGTGTCATTTCTAATGACGCTTTGACTCTGAGTACCTGCAACATGTTAGAAGTGCCGGTACGCACAAAAAAGTGCCAGTACGCAGGATGCTAAAATAAAGACGTGTGTACCGGCCCACTTCAAGCACTGCTTCCAGAATGAAAATGTCCAGATAATGTACTCACCCCGTTGTCATCCAAGATGTTCATGTCTTTCTTTCTTCAGTCATAAAGAAATAGTTTTTTTCTTCAAAATGCAGCTTAAATGCAGCTTCAAAGGGCCCTAAATGACCCCAGCGAAGAAATAAGGGTCTTATCTAACAAAACGATTGGTCATTTTCTAAAAACAACTAATTGTTTTTTTAAACCTCAAATGCTTGTCTTCTCTAGCTCTGCCATGTGCATGTGTGCACTGTTAGGGTAGGTCGAAAAACTCCCATCTCATTTTCTCCTCCAACTTCAAAATCATTCCTACATCACTGTTTTACCTTTTTTGGAAAGTGCGTTTGACCTTTGCACAGTCACTTTGTAAACACTGGGTCGGTACTTCTGCAGTGATGTAGGGCGATTTTGAAGTTGGAGGAAAAAATGAGATGGGAGTTTTTTGACATACTCTAACTGTACTGAGTTCACACAGAGCTAGACAAGATGAGCATTTGAAGTTAAAAGTATACAAATTTATGGAGCAGACTCCATAGAAGTATACTATATGGAGATAACTCCTGAAATGTTTTCCTCAGAAAACATAATTTCCTTACGACTGAAGAAAGAAAGACAACGGGGTGAGTACATTATCTGTACATTTTTGTTCTGGAAGTTCGACTACTCCTTTAAAAGGTATCGGTTCAAAAATTTGTATTTAGTGGCATAAATTTTTTTTTAAGTGTTTTTGGAGTTAAGTCTGATTAATTTCTGTAAACCAGTTTAAAAACAGTAGCAACTGTCCAATTGTGTCATTTTATATTAATTAAAATGTTTTAGTGAAAATATAAACACAGGTCAATATTTCTGTTTACAGTATGACTACAGTATTGTTAATGCATAAAAAATGATTAGATATTATTCTGTTACTTAGGGAAAAACAGAGTGGAAATGTTTTGAATATGATTATCCAAAAAAACCTGGGTTGCCAGGTTTTCACAACAAAAGCTGTCCAAAACTACTCCAAAACTAGCCCAATCGCACCCCCGCTAAAAATCGTGTTCTGGGAGATAAAATACATGTTTTTTTTGTCGGGGTTCCCCTGGTAAATTCATATTTCAGGGGCTAAATGTGATGTTATTGGGGTCGCTTCAACCTGCGGACATCAAAAACAACCCGCGGCAACAGTGTTAAAGAAGTGCTAATTATTAATGTAGAAGATATTTTGTTATACACAACAAAATCAACACTACAGTTCAAAAGTTTGTGGTCGGTAAGATTTTTAAATAAGTCTCAACAAGGCTGCATTTATTTGATCCAAAATATAGAACTAACAGTAATATTGTAAAAATATTGTTGAAATTAAAAATAACCGTATTCTATTTTAATTCATTTTAAAATGCTGTTAATTATCGTGATGGCAAAACTGAATTTGCAACAGCCATCAATCCAGAAAGTCATTCTAAATATGATTTGGTGCTTGCCACAGTTGTGGTGCTTAATATTTTTGTGAACTCATGTTACATATTTGTTCACAATTCTTTGATGAATAGAAAGTTTGTAACAGAAATATTTTGTAACATTATCAGTGTCTTTACTGTCATTTCTGATCAATTTAATGCACCTTTGCTGAATAAAGGTATTAATTTCTTTCAAAAAAAATATTTTAAACAGTAGTGTACATTATTAAATTATCAGTCATATTAATGCAAGAATGAGTTCAACTTATAACTTGACAGTACAGTACAGTATGTACATATAAAGGCATAACTATGAATCAGTATAAACGATGAGGAAAAAATATTCATTCACATGAGAAGTAAATGCAGTTAGGTTTTTCATGCATATGAAGGGATAGCAATGAATGAGTATAAACGATGAGGAAAAAATACTCATTCACATGAGAAGTAAATGCAATTAGGCTTTTCATGTAAGATAAAACAAGTCTTCAACGTGGTTGTAAGCACGCAGGAGTGTTTGTGTGAGCATCACAGCATACTAAGCTTTTAATATAAAACTAAGCTTTTGTAAGAACATCAAACAACCGACTATATCTAGTTCATGTGTGCTCGTCTGACATAGCTCCATGAATGCTTCCATCAGTCTTTTCAGTAGCTCAAAAAGAGCAGCCGATGAGTTGACTGGCACTTTAGATCAATTCATTCCTGATAGCACCGTCTCTCTTTCAACCCAAAAGCACAATCTCGGTGGCAGCCTTGGCCGTCTCGCTGATGTTTCATCGTGGAGTTTCTCTACCTCAATACCTCTATTCTCTCCCTCTCCTTTTCTCGCCCACGCACCCACGTTGAAGAGATTGAGAGATGTGAAAAGCAGAGCGGCCCCCCATTCAGATCCCTCACACCGACAGACACCTCCAACACAATAGCCCTGAAGAGGACCGTGTTAGTCATCTAGAAACATCTTCTGCTGAACATTACAAACTGTTAAGTACATACACACAGAAGCACACACACGCATGGAGCGAACCCCCCCCCAAGACTCTGTGGCCCACCCACATGACTTGTGATTTACTCTTATCTGCTGGAACACAGGACTGAATTGCAGCTAAAGAGGCATGCTGTTAAACAAAAGTCATACAGCAAGGCAAAACAACATGGTATTGATGGTGGTATTGAAAAGCACTAAAAACATTATGTTGGAATTCATGCATTATGAGTCAAAGTTTGAGATTTACACTTCAAAACAACTTCTGAAAAACACCAATTATGTTTCAATGGGTGAATTTCACGAAAACAGGTCCAGGTGCACATTTTTTTTTTCACTGAATAGAAACAAAATAACATTTAAATGGACACTGTTTACATACACTGTAAATAAACATTAATAACATGTAAAAAAGGATTCAACATGATATTTTTTTCCTGTTTTTGAAAAAACGTGTCTAGATAATTTTTTTTTTACCTTGATTTGCATTGTTTTCTTAAGGTATTTCACCAACGAAACAAAACAAATAATATATTAATAATAATAATAATAATAATAATAATGTTAATTTTAGGCATATACTGTAAACAAAAATTAACAAAAAGAAAATATAATTTTACGCATTTATTTACAAAAAAAAGTATAATAAAATAAAAACTGAATTTTAATACATACACTGTAAATAAAAATAATACAATTAAAAATAATGATTCAATATAAGTTTTTCTTGTTTATTTTGTAAATACATGTCTAGATAATTTTTTTTTAACTTTAATTTTGCATTGTTTTCTTAAGGTATTTCACAGATAAAATTATTATTATTATAAGTAGAATAATTAATAATAATAATAATAAATAACAGTAATGTTAATATTATGCATATACTGTAAACAAAAATGAACAAAAAATGAAAAAACTGAAAAAAACAAACAACTATATAATAAAATTAAATCAAATGACTTTCTTGTTTATTTTGTAAAAACATGTCTAGACTATTTTTACTTGGATTTGTACTGTTTTCTTAAGGTATTTCACAGATAAAATGAATAATAATAATAATAATAATGTTAATTTTATGCACATACTGTAAACAATTAACAAAAATTAAATATCATTTGACGTTTATATACTTTAAAAACTGTAAACAACATATTTCACTGAAAAAAAATATATATATATATTTTCTATAAATAATTAAATTAAATTTAATTTAACATTTTACATTTAAATAATTTTATGACAATTTTCCACATTTACACAACAATTCTCATTGTAGTAAGTAAAGATTTTTTGCAAACTTCATTTCTATTCCCACTGGATTCTCATTACTATAACAAATCAATTGAAACCATTTTGTAAGGACATTTTTTTTGTTTACATTAAAATTAATATGCATAAATTAAAGACAGGGTGTGTCAAATGAGTTTTATGAAATTATATATATATATGTATATATATACACATATATACATATATTATTATTTTTTTTTACATTATATTATACATTATAGTAAGGAGAATTTTTTGTGTATTAATATTCATGAGAATTAGTGGGAAAACATGCTTAACTGTCACACAAAAAATGTCACAATGAGTCACCATGTGTAAAAAAAAAAAAAAAAAAAGTACAAAATAATGTTGTTTAATAATCTCCTAAGTATAATTTCTCATTTCTTTCTTGATTTTGTGTTGAACTCAACCTGCCCTAGACCTGGTTTTGTGAGATTCACCCCAACACTAACAAAAAAAGTTGATGTGAATCACATTTCCTTCTTTACAGACAATTCAAGAAAAAAATAACAAAAACAACTTCGAAACCTAATAGCTAACTCTCCTCACACGCTCAGAGCAGAGATGATGTGAAAATGACAGTGACAGTGGAGTCATGTGTCGCTGAAATGGGTCATTACCTAATTTAGAAGAGAAGAAAAAGATGTTTGTTTTACCTTTGGGAGACCCACCTGGAAAAACTCAGCTATGGTGGCTACATGACTGGCACAGGCACACTTCCTGGCATCAGGCACATCCTCACCAACCTGAACACACATTGTCATATATGTACGAGTTTATTAGAAGAATACAACAGTAGAGTATACATGTAAAACTGGCTAGCACACTTCAGTGTACTGGCAATATATAATTGTCTCAGACTGCTCCCCCAGGTAGTTACAACCACTGCACTCAGAAAAACAAAACCTGATAATCACATCTTTAAACCTTTAATTGAGGTGAATATTGTGTTCCACTGCAACCACGATGTGTGTTTCCAAGGCAACAATACATTTAAAGAGATACTGCCACTTAAATAATTCAACTAACAACAGGCAGACTTCTCTGATCAGCACCTATTGAAAATAATCAAGCTCACACAATTTAAAATAATTGATATGACATAAAGGGATGAGTACTAAGAACACAAAACATGCTTGTAATTAAATGAACATAAGAAAATAATGAAAGCATCTAAGAATGTCTTTCATGAGTTGTGTGCAACAGCCGGTACTTTGCTTTTTCAGTTGTATGCACTTCAAAATGGTGCCAACTTCAAAATGGATGATCTAAATAGAGCTCAATTCATTCCTGGAGGCTTATATTTTATCTATTCAAAGCAATATTATTGAGTGATTCAGCCATCATTTTTGCCATCCAACTCATGTTTAAAAAATCTAAACGCCTTCAAGCCACTAACTGTTATACTGGCCCATATTGGCCTAACCGCAAGCTGACGGATCTACTCTTGGATTTTTAGCAAAATAGTAATTTCATAACTACTAATTCAGGATTGTGTGGGTGTGACTTGGGGTCTTGCTCCCACCACCATCGCAAAATTATTTCCTGCTTTTTTATGATAAAAGAACACGTCTGATTCAGGGCAGCAATGATGTTGATTGACTGGTTATGTCGACTACTGTGTCTTTGTTGACCTCTAGAACCAGTGTTCTTGCTAACGGGTTTTAAAATTCACTGAACGCAGGTTGTTGCGTCATCTCACCCAGTTGATGAGGATGTAGCGTGGCAGGGCTGCGTTGGGATCCTTCAGGCTGCAGAAACCGTACATAATCCGGGTGTTATCGAAGGTGACTGCAATCTCTGCCAGACCACCATCTGTCAAACACAATCACACTGTTTAGAAAGAAAGGTCCATTTTTGCGTACTAATTGCAGAAAAACTAAATAAATAAAATAAAGATAATAAAATGACATAAAAAAATAAAAATCTTTATCAGAATATTGCTCATTTTGGCCTGACCACACAGTAATGGTACATCAAATCAAGTCATTTCATAACTACTAATCAGGATTGTGGGGGCTTATGTGTGGGGTACATCAGAAAATGATTTCCAGCTTTTGAAAGATAGTTGTTAGACCCATTTAATACTCACTGCAAAATAAATAAAAGTTAAATATCAAAAGATCCTTAAACATTCAAAATATCCATAAGATATTATGTTTGTTTTTAAAAAATAAATGTTCAAATGTCAACCTTTTTTCTTTCAAGCATAAACCTAACTAAAATACCACTGGAATAAGACATTTTAATTGAAAAAGACATTTTCTAAACACATTATAGTAAGTTTACAGCGCCTTGCGAAATTTTTCATACCTCTTCATTTTTTTCATGTTTTGTTATGTTGCTGCAATATGTTTTGCTTTTACAACTCACAGAGTTCACTCTTATTTCACTCTTGCTGTGTGCTAAGGGTCATTGTCCTGCTGGAAGGTGAACATTCTGCCCAGTCTGAGATTCGGAATCTTCAGGACTGGGTTTTTTTTAAGGATATCTCTCTATTTTGCTGTGATAAGCTTTCTTTCTACTGAACAACAGCTCCACAGCATGAGGCTGATACCACCACACTTTACTTTTGGGAGGGTGCTCTGCAGGTGATGAGCAGTTCCCGGTTTCCTTCAAACATGATGCTTGGAATTTAGATTCATCAGACCAGTGATCTTGTTTTTTACGGTTTGAGGGTCCTTTAGGTGCTTTTTTGCAAATGCCAAGTGTGTTTTCATGTGTCTTCACTGAGGAGTGTTGCAGTGACGTTTGTCCTTCTGTAGGTTTCTCCTATCACCATGATCATGGAGCTCAACTAGAGTGACCATCTGGTTCCTGGTCTCCATCAATTGCTCAGTTTGGCCAGGAGGCCAGCTCTAGGAAGAGTCCTGGTTGTTTCAGACTTCTTCCATTAAGGTTAATGGAGACATGCTTCTGTGAACCTTCAATGCAGCAGAATTTTTTCTGAACTCTTCCCCAGATGTGTGCATCTTTGACGCAATGCTGTTTCTGAGCTCTACAGGCAGTTTTTTTTGGTTTCTGTTCTGATATGCATGTTCAGCTGTAAGACCTTTTATTAAGACATGTGTGCCTTTCCAAATCATACCCATTCAATTGAATTTGCCACAGGTTAACTCCACTCAAAGCGTAGTAACATCTACGGTGATATGAATGCTCCTAAGCGAAATTTCAACTGTCCCAGATAAGGGTATGAATACTTATGCAACGGAATCATTTAAGCTTTTTATTTTTAATACATTTGTGAAGACGTTAAAAAATTGTTCTTTGCTTCGCCATTATGGTGTATGGAGTGTAGACTGATGTGAGAAAAAAAGCAATTTAAAGCAGTTTAACACAAGGCAGCAACATAAATGAACATACATGAACATAATGAAGAGGTATGAATACTTTCAAAAGGCACTGTATACATTACTTAAACAAATAATATAACAGCAAAAACTATTTAAAATGAGTATTTACTGCTTAATACTGGTAACTGTGCTAATTAATGTTAACTTAATATAATACAAATATAATTTATTTTATAATAATAATAATAATAATAATAATAATAAATGTTTAAACAAAATTATTCTTTATAAAATACAATTCTAATCTGTTGCAAATGCTTCCTATTTAATCACCGTGTGTGCTGGCTGCCCATTATGCTGATAACCACGACTGATCGGTTAGTTACCGCTTCTCATGAGAGGTATAAATGTGCCAATAGACAGAAATAGATCTCTGGAGAGGGTTTTGTACACACATACATACACACACACCCACAGTCTGGTGGAAGTTCTTTCCTGCTCCGGAAAGAGGAAATTACACAAAGCAGCAGACATATAAGCCCACTACTTACTGCCCACATAAAAAATGTAATACCATGTGTATGATTTCAAGGTGCAATTTCCCCTAACTCTGTGTACACTAAACTGATCTAAACAAAATACCACTCTTGGTCATTTAAACTGATGATTTAAAATTGCATCTGGATAAATTGGATAATTTTTGCTTTGAAATCTGATTGGCTGAGCTATATTTTTTACTTTGTTATATTGTCATTTCATTTGTTAAATATCTTCCAAGTTTGCATAAATACCATGAATCGATAAATGTCCCTGCTCTGTTTGGCATCATTCTCATATTGTGCTGTTTACAGGTATATTTAACATATCTAAGATATAATATTGTTTCTGAAAACGGCAGCAAAGTGATGGTTTTAGGCACAAAAAGTCAAACTATACACTGTAAATAAACATTGTGGGAAATCTCATGCAAACAGACTTTCCACAACAAATTCAACTTCTGAATGGTGTCCTCTGTGCTAATCAACACGGCCCTTAATAATAACCTTCCATCAGTCACAGACTAAATGATTGTCATCAGTGTGAAATGACAGGTTTCCCTCCTCCAGCTCTGAGGAAAAACAGAGGCCGTGCAGCTTGATGCACAATAATAGCCTGAAAACGCAATGAGATTTGAACTGCTGAGTGACAGTTACCTCCAGTGTTTGGGATACTTAGATGTCAGGATTACAGTCCATTGAGTTTTATGAATATGTACAGTAGATATGCTGCAAATGAATTAAGACGTTTGTCTGTGAACAACACTAGCAGTGTTAATATCAAATTGAATGCGTTTGGCCTGTGTCACGATACAATCGCACAGCGGCATTCACTAGCACTATCATGGTACATCAACAATGCAAATGAATCTCATCAGTCACAGCCGACAACGTTATTGCTTGTGCATGACTACATTCTGGTTGGTTATTATTAGATTGTCTATATTTGGACAGGAAGTATGTTGAGATGTAGCCTACCTCCTGATGCAGACAGGATCAAATCGTTACTGTCATCTTCATATGTGTATAACGCCCTGCAGAACAGAGAAACAGAAATCATTTTAGTAAAGCAAATATTCAAAGACAACAAAAATGAATCAATACAATACAGATAAAAAAAAAACAATTATGAATGATGTTTAACAATTTTTCTTTCTTTGAGGACATTTTGTAAGCATGCACAATACAATAATACTATTTCTAGCCAATCTTAAAATTGTTATTTCAAAATATTTTACATTTCAAAATAAATGTTTCATAGTGCAAAAGATAATACTGTGATTTGAAACAACTGATTTAAATTCTTAATATTTTATTGCACATGCAATTAGATCAAACAAAGTAATTGCCCTCAGTTGTTATCAAGCATTAGCCATAATGTGACCACAATTATTTGTTCCTCCCTAATATTGTCTGGCTATTTAGAAAAGTAACAGCACAACTTTCCTCAGCATGTCGCATGATCTGAGGCATCATTCATGTCCGTAGTGCAATTGCTGTGGGACAAGTTACATGCCCCCGTTTAATACTTAGGGTTAGGGGTTTGCTCAAAGCAAGTGCACAAAACACAATAAAGCAATCTAATGAAAAAGTTTTTTATTTCCAGGTCAGTCCCATGCACAACCTCTTCATAAAACTCATCTCCATAGTACGGACCGACTGGAATGCATTCTATCCAGAGGGCCAAAGCAGTGCACTCTGGGTCAAGGGTGCTGTTAGCTTGGAGGAGAAAATGGCATTATCCTCTGTCATCTGAGAGCTCTGTGTAGGAGGATAAAATATGGAGCACTAGTACTTGTAATGCTTCTAATAAAAGTGAAACTACTGCTTTTTCAACCTGTCTCACGCACACTTGCAAAAGCACGAAAGATTCTGATAACAACCGTGCATTCTAAACCGATATCTAGAGATAGTAATGAATTGTGTATGCTTGGATAAAACACACCCTAGCGTTTCTAGCATGCCAAGGCTTTGATTTTTCATTCTTTATATAATGGAGGTAATCATTAACATACTGTAGTGCACAGCTAATCTCATTCCTCATCACTGCAAAATAATGAGTGGGAGTTTGGTGCTATGCTACTAAAGACAACAAAGACAAGAACAGAAGTTCTACTGCCATAAGCTACAACATGAAGCATGGGAAATGCATGAAAATCACTACACTACTTAGATGAACTGATGTACGGTATTGTGAATATATTGTCCTAAAGCCTAATTAAAACAGGAACTTTAAACTTAAATAAATATGTGCACTTGTAGTGTATGTCAAAAGTTAAAGCAAGTATACTTTCCAAACTATGTTTCTAATGCACTTAAGCACTCTTTTAAAAGTGCATTGAAATTTTGTAATAATAATGTCAGAGTAAAACTTGTACTTCAATCATTATGTTTTAATAATCTTTTTTTGCCAAATTATGCTAAAATGTACTCATTTTTATTGTACTTATTTCACACTTACCCATGTGAAAGTCGCTGCTGTGATGTAGCTTTTAGTTACCAAGGTGTTCTGAGTTATTGAGTTGATTTAGTCTCTATGATATTTTGGTCTGTAATCTGTAGAACTTTTAGCATTCACAAGGCTAAAATCCTGTTCAAAGCACAAGAATGATTTAAACACCAAACTGTTGGGTTCTGCCAAAGGAGTGGGTCGCAATTCCAAAATACGGGACTTTCCTTACCCAACACTATCCTCCAGCCTTTATTGGCCTTTATACTGACATGCTTACAAAGACACACATATTGTAATGCAAACAATTATATGCAAATGCTCTAGAGTGCTGGGAGAGAACAAGATATCTCAAAGCTGCGCAACATTTGGTTGCAGTCAAAGACAAAATTACTGAACGGCTCTTCTGAAATATAAATTATGATGTTTCATGTTGATGATTTTACAAACAAGTGAAGGTTGGTCTATTTCACTGTGTGTCATAATGGGAGTAATATTTGTGTGCAGTGGTCAATTAATCTACATTCCCCAATCATTAATTAAACATAATCAGTATCTGAGTCAGTATCAGTTCTTCACAGCTTAATGGTTTCATCATTTATTTGCCAAAAACAGTAAATACAATTAACTTAGTTTTTGTAATTGAGACTCAGCATCCAATAATGTAATATGTGACCCTGGACCACAAAACCAGGTCACAAGGGTCATATTTATACATCACCTGAATAGTTGGAAAAAAAGCTTTCCATTGATGTATGGTTTGTTAGGACAGAACAATATTTGGCTAAGATACAATTACTTGAAAATCTGAAATCTGAGGGTCCAAAAAAATCAAAATATTGAGAAAATCACCTTTAAAGTTGTCCAAGTTGAGTTCTTAGAGATGCATATTACTGATCAAAAATATATATTTTTTTATATATTTATGGTAGGGAATTTTCAAAATATCTTCATGGAACATGATCTTTACTTAATATCTTCATGATTTTGGCGTAAAAGAAAAATCATACAGTGTATTGTTGGCTAGTGCTACAAAAATACCCTCGCTACTTATGACTGGTTTTGTGGTCCAGGATCATATATGTAATTTAATGAAATAAAGGTGTATTAAGTAGAGATGCAAGATATATTGGTACCATATTACAGATAAACTCAAATTTAAATGTGCATGCTAAATTACCTTATTTTCACATTTAGACAACCTCTGTAATAATCTAAAGCTTATTTAAACATTCATGTTCGAAACACGAATACAAAGTTCTGGCATGAAACTAGATGGCGCAGTCCGATAAGTCTAACTCAGTCTGACATAATGACATCATCACATGGCACAGCTGATTGGCTCTCTTCTGTATCGGTAGCCAATGAGCTCACTGTTCAACATTCAAATCATATGACTAGTGCTTGCTGTAGCAATTTCCAATCTGCTACAAGGTGATTCATGTATGCTATATGTGCAGCAGCTCACAGCAGCATGTTGTGGATGTATTGGCAAAGTCTCAGGACTTGCTCTGCCGCAGCAGCAGCAGCGTAGCAGATCTATTACGCCAAGACCAAATACATTAACATTGTCATGTACATTACCATGCCAATCCCTCCGAGAGTTGTCATGACAAAAATGAAGATTTATTGAAACCTGAAAGTCATTTTTGATGCTTCAAAAAGTTCATTAAAAATAGCAAAAGTCTTCTGACGACTGAAACGCTAATAATTCAACAATCCTGCTGAATGTAATCTCAAAATGAACAAACATTTTTCATAATGTTGTCATGCAATGCATAAATTACATTTTCTGATGACTGATTTTTTTTTTTTATTTTAGCATTTTATTTTTCAGATAGAATATAATTTTAATGTCAATTAAGTCATAACAGAAACAAAATTTTTGTGTTGCCAGACAGAATTTTCCAGAAAATGTCTATATTTACACTTTCTGAAGGAAATGTGTAGGTGGTTACCAGAGCATTGCTAGAGGGCTGCTTGAGGGAGGCCCTAAGCGGAAAACACCATTAACAAAAGTGTTCTAATGATTTGAGATTGTGGATTCACTCCTATAGGGAGAGTGAATATGCTTCTGCTGAGACTTCTACTGGACATTATTTAGGTTCTTTAATACTTATTTTCCTTGTGCATGTGTTTGTGGTTTATCACGGATGCCCTGGAATATGGAGGAGTGTGAAATACACAATATTGTTGAAAGGAGAATAACACTGGACCTCGGTGCAAGGTCATGCATTATGTGTATCCAACAGAGAAAGAGTTGAAAGAATGCAATCCATCACATCTGATTACTTGGATCCTGCAATTATTATGTTGATTATAGAGGAGCTGAAAATGCGTCACATGTTTTCTGGAAAAAAAATATACCCTACAGCACCAAAATAGACCTACTTGACTACGCTCTAATTGTTTTCTGTCTGAGTGGTCCCCCAATTAAACATCTAGGGCAAAATCCTCAACCCTTGCCTTCACCAACTATTTCCCTGTACTCCGACATCAGTTCCTTTTTCATCACCTCTCCCCGAACCATTTCCTCACTGTTCCCGTCAGGGGCCCCAGCCTGAGTCATTAGGTCCCTGGCTCATTCACAGTCTGTCTCACGATCCCCCAAGCTAACATAGAGGCAAAAAGAAAAAATACACACAGCCATGGTAAAGAGTACAAGATGGGGGAAATATTAGTAAATAAGAAATACCGCAAATATCAGTGTCACAGAAACTATATCTGAGAAAATAATACAGGAAGGAGGTGCAGCGTTTGCTGTTTCACTTCGATAAATATTCCATTTAAAGCCGACTTGTTTTATTATTCATAACAGACTCTCATGACCTAGAAACGCGGCTCGGAGCGTCAACGAGCCCAGAGTGAAGCTGAGCGCGATTTGCTCAAGCCCCTGAGTGGGAGGCCTCTTCTATTGTCTCGCAGGGTGGGAATCATGCGAACAAACTCTCTGTAGCTAATTAAAACGTTCCCCTTTTATGTGAATGAAATGTTGCGGCATTCTCACCATATCAACCGCATAACCTGCAAAGAGTGACTTGATGCTCATTTTTTGTCCTGATTTATTAATTTACTCAAAAATAAATTTCAATGTTTTCAGTAAAATAAAATGTTTTCAGTAAAATAACAATTAGTGTTTTTTAATCCAATTTTTTAAATTTATTTTCATTTTCATTCATTTGAACACTCTTGTCACTGACCCTGATACTATGTAAATGCTTTAAGTAAAACACACACATATCTTCAAGTGTGTTATTGTTGATTACATAGCAGACATAGAAATGCCCAAATTAAAAGGTATCCCAAAGGAAGAGGAAAGAACGTGCACAGAATTTGGTCAATTCGGCATTGCTGCAATTAGATCCATTCTAGGCTTCGGAATTCATTTTCAGCCATGTCATTATAATTATTCCACCGCACGCCGAAGCAGGGGCTACTAATCCGATTGTTTCTCAGAGGGTCGCCGTGTCCAATCTGCCCCATACCAATGACAGGGCTCTTTTTTCCAGGAAGCCAAAGCAATCAAACATTTCGGAAATGTTGCCTACAGCCTCGCAAACTGATACCACATGTGCAATACATCTTGCCTCTATGTGAAACAAGACACAGGTAATTTTCTCTAAAGTGGGTGCACATGTCCCTTAAAGCAGTACTGAAAGTTTCTTTTCTGTTATGGAGAAAAGGCAGAGATTGTTTGCCACACAGAAAATGTCACAGGTTTGTTTCATGTGGGAATCAATTTGATGACATGGGAGAAAAGGCTGTGATAACAGATTTCATTAAATATTATCAGGTGTACTCTGGGAACAGCACTGAGTGTAGCACTGAAAATGATAGAATTTGTAGATTAGTGGTCAACAAACAATATAATATAGTATATAGTATATGGATGTACAAACTCAGAAGAAGTATACAAAAATGTTTCCTTTAGCCTGTCAGTGAGGCAGTAACTTATTGGTATCTTGAGGTACTTTTTATGGGTGGATAAGGTACAAAGATGGCCCATTTGACTTAGCATTTTTATCCATATCATATTGTTACTTCAATTTTAGAGATTACTGAAAACGCTCAATTTAAATCAACTTTGTTAAACTCGCTACTAGTGGCAGAATGATAAGTTGAACTGAAAATTAGACATTTTTGAGATTGCTGGCTTATATTACTGTTCAAAATTTGGGGTCGATTAGATATTTTAACGTTTTTGAAACAGCTCTCTTATGCTCAACAAGGATGTATTTATTTGATCAAAAATGCCAAGTCCTGTCATGAAACTCTAGATGGTGCAAGCTGATTGGTTCATGTTGAAACCAACTGATAGTTTTGCGACAGGTTATTATATATGCTATTTGTGCAGCTGCAGTATGTCTTAAAAACATACAGGTGCATCTCAATAAATTAAGAATGCTGTGGAAAAGTTCATTTATTTCAGTAATTCAACTCAAATTGTGAAACTTGTGTATTATAAATAAATTCAATGCACACAGCCAATCAGCTAATCAACACCTGCAAAGGTTTCCTGAGCCTTCAAAATGGTCTCTCAGTTTGGTTCACTAGGCTACACAATCATGGGGAAGACTGCTGATCTGACAGTTGTCAAGAAACCAATCAATGATACCCTTCACAAGGAGGGTAAGACATACATTCATTGCCAAAGAAGCTGGCTGTTCACAGAGTGCTGTATCCAAGCATGTTAACAGAAAGTTGAGTGGAAGGAAAAAGTGTGGAAGAAAAAGATGCACAACCAACTGAGAGAACCGCAGCCTTGAGAGGCTTGTCAAGCAAAATCGATTCAAGAATTTGGGTGAACTTCACAAGGCATGGACTGAGGCTGGGGTCAAGGCATCAAGAGCCACCACACACAGACATGTCAAGGAATTTGGCTACAGTTGTCGTATTCCTCTTGTTAAGCCACTCCTGAACCACAGACAACATCAGAGGCGTCTTACCTGGGCTAAGGAGAAGAAGAAATGGACTGTTGCCCAGTGGTCCAAAGTCCTCTTTTCAGATGAGAGCAAAGTTTGTATTTCATTTGGAAACCAAGGTCCTAGAGTCTGGAGGAAGGGTGGAGAAGCTCATATTCCAAGTAGCTTGAAGTCCAGTGTTAAGTTTCCACAGTCTGTGATGATTTGGGGTGCATCTGCTGACGTTGGTCCATTGTGTTTTTTGAAAACCAAAGTCACTGCACCCGTTTACCAAGAAATTTTAGAGTACTTCAAGCTTCCTTCTGCTGACCAGCTTTTTAAAGATGTTGATTTCATTTTCCAGCAGGATTTGGCACCTGCCCAAACTGCCAAAAGCACCAAAAGTTGGTTAAATGACCATGGTGTTGGTGTGCTTGACTGGCCAGCAAACTCACCAGACCTGAACCCCACAGAAAATCTATGGGGTATTGTCAAGAGGAAAATGAGAAACAAGAGACCAAAACATGCAGATGAGCTGAAGGCCACTGTCAAAGAAACCTGGGCTTCCATACCACCACAGCAGTGCCACAGACTGATCACCTCCATGCCACGCCGAATTGAGGCTGTAATTAAAGCAAAAGGAGCCCCTACCAAGTATTGAGTACAAACACAGTAAATGAACATACTTTCCAGAAGGCCAACAATTCACTATTTTTTTTTTTTATTATTGGTCTTATGAAGTATTCTTATTTGTTGAGATAGTGAATTGGGGTTTTTTTGTTTAATGTGAGCCAAAATCATCACAATTAAAAGAACCAAAGACTTAAACTACTTTAGTCTGTGTGCACTGAATTTATTTAATACACAAGTTTCACAATTTGAGTTGAATTACTGAAATAAATGAACTTTTCCACGACATTCTAATTTATTGAGAATCAAAGAAAAAGAGCCACGGAAATCAAATATTTACTATGAAAAATGTACTGCTGAATCACTGCAAAATAAAATGCACAGGTCATCTTGTATAAAACAAAAACACATGTACACCTACACTGACACACACTCACACACACACACCATCTAGCCATTCTCTTGTGAAGCAATCGCCTCTCTGCAAAATAACAAAGCTCAGCAAAATGTCCAGCCACAGAGGAGCTCATGCAATTAAATTCAGTGGATGCAAATCAACTGTGGGAGGAAGATTCCATCTAAATATAATTATCAAAGGAAATAAAAATATCTTCACTTAAAAGAGGCTGAAACAGCAAGTTCAGACGAAGAAAGAAGCAATCCTAAACCACACAGTTTTCAAACCCATTAAGTCAGTAAACCTAAAAAAAACACCAGCAAAATTACATAACAGTACAGTGAGCCATTTTCCTTAAGTTTTTTTTTTTTAAATCAGATCCAAAAGTGTGTGAAAATAGATCACATACATCACATAAATTCACAATAAAAGTATAAAAAATAAGGCTGACAAATGATTAATCACAATTAATCGCATACAAAATAAAAGTATATATAAATACACACAAATTAATGTATATATTTAAGAGAAGTATGTCATTTATGTACAAAATAGTTTTATTAATATATAATATTTCTATAAAAATTATAATAAATACACATACTTGTAAAAATTTCTTAAATATATACTTGAATGTGCTTGTATTTATATATACATAATAATTAAACACAGTACACACATATTAGGCAAACTCAAAACTTGTATTTTGTATGCGATTAATTGTGATTGAGCCCTAATAAAAAAATATATATCTTAAACTTGGTATAGATTTGCACAAATATGTGTATCTTTCAGCTGTGTAATTGGAGAAAATGAGTGACAAATGATTGGAAAAACGATATAAATTTACATCACCTATTCTCACAGTCCATGGAAGGACCTGACATTTATAGGCCACATTGGGCACCATCAGCCACTTGCATTTATACATGCACTATGTTTGATGTACTGAAGAACAGATGTTTTAATTGGAACACAAATTGAGAGAGAAAAAAGGGAAAGGCTCATTAAAGGGAAAAGTGACATGCACTTCAAAGAGCAGGGAAGTGCTGAAGATAAAGAAATGGCCTGAAATAGAACAGTACTTCTCGTTCTCGGCTCACGGTTGATTAGAGCTGATGCTGGATTATAGTCCAGCAATAAATCATCACCTCTGTCCCTTGGCCAGATAGGAGTTCTTTTCCAACACATCTGCCCAGATATTCATTCAAATAATCTGTAAAGCCTCAGGAAACAGAGAGATTGAAAACTGTGATGAAAAAGACAGCACTGAAAAAAAGAAAATTTATTCTAGCATGATGCAGAAATTAGTATGTGGAAATGAAAAGAAATGGGGAGGGCCTTAATCCAAATGAGCGATTGAATGAAAGATAAACACTGCAGGCTCTTAAAAAACCCCAGATACTAGCACAGAAAAATGTATGCACTATGGGGCATGGGATGCTATCTTGAAACGAAAAGAAAAGAAACATGCAGCTCACTGTCACACTGTTGCTGACCCCATCCAACAGCCTTCAAGTCAACCAAACACTGCAGTTATTTCTGCAGTCAGTATCAGAATTGCATGCAGGAAACAATAGGTAACTCTTCTAAAAGGTCATCTTACAAAAAATTAGGACTGCATGATAAATCAAAATTAAAACGAAATTACTACATGGCTTAGTGTGATTATCACATTGCAAAGGCAGTGATTTAATCAAATAATTATGTGCTGCATTTCAGAGGGAAGCACAACACTGTTCTGTTATACGGAAAGGCTTGCACCAACTGTTTCCTCAAAATTGTAATGAGAAGCATATATAAATCTGCTGTTGCCAACCAAAGAGACGGTTTTCTGGCAAAATAAGCCTGCTTGATGGATGCACGTTTGAAAATGTAGAAATTAAGATGTATTATAGTAATACAATGCATTGTAAATTGTTATGGTATTTTAAATGTTATAAATTATAAACCATATAAATTGTTGATATGGAGACAGAATATTTTTATCTTTTGGATGAACGATCCCTTTAGTAGAGTTAAGATGGCATGTGCTCTTAAAAAGGTCTGTGGACTGGAAAGAGGGGGAAAACAGATGAGAATGAGAAAGAAAGGGACAGAGAAAGAAGCAGATGGAAGCATCTGGCAGTGTAAGCCTGAGGGCTAGAGGAGAGGAGTTGGGGAGGATGGGTCGCGAGTTGAGAGGGGTCAGGGCGACACGTGGCCACCACACTGACAGCTGTCAGCAGGACACAGCATGACAAAGGGATTCCTAACCAGGCCGTCAGCAAGTCTCAATATAATGTGTGAAAATTGCACATGTACTCACACATACGTTCCTGTTATTCACACCTCTCAGAATAAGAGAAGGGATTCTGTTGCTGAGCAATAGTACAATTGGGAGCATGCCCATGTTTTTTTTGGCAAATTTACTTGTTTTCACTGTAAATAGGATACACATGCTATTTTTACTTCACCAGTTTATACCAGTATACAATCAGAATGCATAGTATACACTAATATCAGCTAATATTAGAGGACTGGTTTTCTGAACAGATTAAGACGCACCAAATCTATATTGCTGTATATTAATTGCATACTGTATATAAATGAATTGTATACATTTGTACCATACAGTGTGCATTGCTTAATGTAAATTGTTAAATTGTATATTGAATATAAACATAGAAAATATATCAATGAATATAAAAGAATTTCAAGCAGAAGTTCACTTCCGGAACAAAAATTTACAGTTACAAACAAAGCTCACGCAGACTTAGACAAGACGAGAATTTGAGGTTAAAAAGTATATACATTGTCAATTTGTTTCAAAAATGACCGATCGTTTTGCTAGATAAGACCCTTCTTCCTCGGCTGGGATCGTTTAGAGCCATTTGAAGCTGCATTTAAACTGCATTTTGGAAGTTCAAACTTGGGGGCACCACAAAAGTCCATTACATAGAGATGATTCCTGAAATGTTTTCCTGAAGAAACATAATTTCTTAGTGACTGAAGAAAGAAAGACATAAACATCTTGGATGACAAGGGGGGATTAAATTATCTGTAAATTTTTGTGGAAGTGAACTTCTCCTTTTGCTGTCTATGGGAGGGCTAGAGAGCTGTCAAAATGCATCAAAAATATCTTAATTTGTGTTCCGAAGACGAACAAAGCTTTTACAGGTTTGGAAGGACATGATTAATGTGATTAATGACAACATTTTTATTTTGGGGTGAGGTAACCCTTTAATTTTAATCTAAAAAACTGATATTGGATTCATGTCATGCACCCAATAACTACTGCCTAATAACCTAATAAACATTTTTTATATGTAAAAATTTGCTTTAATACAATCAGACATGACTGAGTCTCATCACCTTCCCAGACAGATTCCCTCAGACTATCTTAAAAACCCCAAATCAATAATTTAAGATCAACCTCCAGAGCAAAAGTGTTCATTGCTAGAAGTGAAAAGCCGCTGACTTATTCATGACAGGAAGCCCCCTCCCTTTACCGCAAAGAAAGGAAAAAGACAAGGAAAGGGAGATGGGGAGGGGGAGGGGTGATGAAACAGTGAAGAAAAAAAGGAAAATCAATAGCAGGATTTGAGAAAGAGGTGAACCACTCCAGACATCTGCTACCCTGAGCCAAACTGTCCCAGCAGCCTGCTGAGAGAGCTTTTCACAGGGGGACGGCACACAGACAGTTCATGACAAATTTAGATGAATGTACACACAAGCCATACATACTTAAGTAGCAATAATCTCAGTCCATGTGTAATTTCAGATGATTTTGTGCACAAAGCAACACACGAATGCACATGCATTCACACACTCATGCTTGTCTCTACCCTCACTTCAGAACAAGTTAAAGCTTGCCCTCTCCTCCACTCCCAACAGAGCATCATTAGGACAGCCAGCAGCATCCCTGCCGTTACCATGGCGATGCTGGTCCACGGGCGTCTCTCTGCCAGGGGGGTGTGTTCATGCTCCAGTCTGTATCGACAGCAATAAGATGTTTCACAGCGGTCCGCACACACAACGTAGTATGCAGTGTGTTTGCCAGATAACACAAGCTATTTCAACAAACCAGAATCAACTGTGTTTTAAACCCATTATGTGTGTAGAACTGTGATTTTTCCTAGTGGGAAAAAAAATCTCTGTTTTGTCTGAAACAATATATAATAAATATAATATAATATAATTATGTGCCACATAAAACTGCTGATATATACACTTGTAATTATTGACCATAATTGAAATTATTTATTGAAGTATTTTTTTAAATAATAAATTATTGCAGTTTTATGGCATTATTGCTAAACAATTTTTTTTCTCATAATGTTTTACTGGTTAAATCAGTGTAATGCATGCCTTTGAGCAGTTTTTTTGCTTTAAGGTACTGTAAACACATACAATGTTTTATTATATATGTGCCTGTAATATCAAATAAAGGGAAATGGAAAAAATTGAGCTCAGACAATTAAATATGTTAAATACCATTTAGACACAAAACTAGCACACTTCTTTTAGCGTGAATAGTGTAAATAATAAATAAATAAATAAATAAATGTGACCCCCCTCAAATGATTAACTTTCTTAAAGAGACAGTTCACCCAAAAATAAAAAATCCTGTCTGAAACAATATAATATCATATAATATAATACTTCAGATGTGACACATAAAAAATGGTCATTACATATAATTATGTATTGAATTCATATATATATAATTATGTATTGAATTCATATATATATATATAGAGAGAGAGAGAGAATTATTATTATTGTTATTATTATTATTATAGATTATATTATACGTTATTACATTTTTAATGTAACTGTTGCATTTTTATGTTTTTTATGTTTTACTTCTAAAATATGTGTAATGCATGTTATATGTAAAATCTACATACAATATTATATATGTTTTGGCTGTAATATCAAATAATTAATACATAAATAATACATAACAGATAAATAATACATAAATTGAGCTCTAACAATTAAACATTTTAAATCCCACCAAACTAGCACATTTTTTTTTTGTGAAAATAAACAATATACTTCAAATAAATACCAACACAGATTATTAACTTTCTTAAAGGGATAGTTCTGAAAATTCTGTCATCATTTACCCACTTTTTTCTTTCTTCAGTTTTCTTCTGTTGATCACAAAAGTAGATATTATGAAAAATTTGGGTATTCAAACAGTGGATGGACCCCACTGACTTCCGTAGTATGAAAAAAAAAATCCTGTGAATGTCAATGGGAACTGTCAAATATTTAGTTACCCATATTCTTTAAAATATCTTCTTTTGGGATCAGTAAAAGAAATAAATTCATACAGGTTTGGAACAACTTAAGAAAATGATGACAAAATGTTCATTTTTTGGGTGAACTATTCCATTAAAAAAGGCATAGAGTTGCTAATGAAATGAAATATACATTGTTATGCCCTTATTTAAACATGAGAGAGACCAAAACGATACCAGACTAGACAAAACAGTGTCAGTGCAAAAGCATGTGATTTGAAAACATCTCTTGTGCTTTGGAATGGAGTGGAATGTTCCCAGAAATTTGATCAAATTGTAGATTGAGCAATTGTTCTTGTGGCTGGAGCAAGTAGGTCATTTTTATTCAAGCACAACATTTGTATGCATGTGCATGTCAATGTCTATTTGTCAGTTTGAGTGCAAGCTGCTGTCTTGAGTTCTCTTGTCACAACTCAGACCAGTCAAGCACAATCCAATCAGATCCAATCGACTGCAGCTCATTTGCAGTTGTAAAATACATCAACAGTCTTTCAGAGTGCATTGTGTACGGTATGTGTTTTTGATTTTAAAACAGAAAAGAAATGGCTAGATGAATCATCACTTTATTATTCTAGAAGGCCTCTAAGTTGAAGTGCAAATGCAGAGGTGACATTACCCGTACACAGAATATCAGGATATACAGGGATATCGCACTGTTGTCATGGCAACCAAAAATTCCCATAAAATGCATAGGGGAATACTGTTCTTCTGTGCAGCACCTAAAATGGCTGAACTGCCATAATTTGCTGCTAGGCATTGCTCTCACGACTGTGAATATTTTGGAGATTTATCTGCTAATGTTCTGGAAATACCCAGCAGCTGTGTAATGCTCAGAAATTATGACTGTGACAAAAAAAGAAAGCTGCAGTAATAACAATAGCATTTTGTGCCGATAATGATCATTCCAGATCTTGATGCACCGTGGTTTCCTGACAAACCAAGCAAAAGTGTTTTAAAAACTGGATCATATTTGTCACACATATGGAAAAAACATTCGGCAAAAACCCTCATGCTGACTATGACAAATATTCCTCCAGGAAAGATGATCACAAAACCTGGTTCACTTTCTGCACACCATTACATAAGGTTCCTTGTTGCAAAGGAAATAAGTGACTGGAAAAATGTGCTGAGGGCTGCAGGTTTGTTGGCCCTGTTTTGGACATACTGGGCCGGAGCTTAGCCACACTGCATCTCTCAGCATCTCTGTGAAGAGTGTTTAATGAAGGCCTTTAGTCTGCAACTCAAACAATCATAAACATTTCAAATTGTGACAGTATGTAAATCAACTCAGCAGGGGTGTAAGAATGATTTAAATTCTTTGTTTGTTTGTTTGTTTGTTTGTTTAAAACATTTCAATCGATATGAAAGCTATTTCCATATCAGAAAAAATGAGAAAAAAATGGGGATCTTAGTAAATTTTTAATCACTGCAATGGAATGTGAGCATTGATGACCAGCCCCGGCTTCATGTTATTGATTAAATGTACCACTGTATTTACAAGGTGCTTTCATGTAATGCCATGGTCCTTTTTTAGTCCTTTTAGGGGTTTTCAAACACACAGCATTCTCTGGAAAATTACCAGTGAAATAAAGGACTGATTTATTGGTATTTTGAATAATACCAATAAATCAACTCCAGCAATTTGCCAGAAGCTGTAACATTACTGGTGAATTGCCAGTAAGAGAACAAATCATACGATTACTAGTATGAGCTTGTACAAGGTCAGGATGTGCTGAGGTAAGAAATCTGCTTTAGGCCAATTCTAAAGTTCTGATGGAGAATGATCAAAAAATTGTGTGACCAGATATGGTATTGAAAGTAAATCTTTTATGATAATTTGTGACGTATTTAGGGATGTAATGATTTCAAAATGATACTAAATGATAAAAATATGATATTTTTGCAAAATAAGAAAAATGTACAGATCTCCATTCTGTTCAAACGTTTTCATCCCCAGGCTCTTAATGCATGTTTTTTCCTTCTGGAGCATTGGTGAGCATTCGAACCTTCTGTAATAGTTGCATATGAGTCCCTCAGTTGTCCTCAGTGTCAAAAGATGGATCTCAAAATCATACAGCCATTGTTGGAAAGCGTTCAAATACACAAAAATGCTGGGAAACCACAGAATTTGTGGGACCTGAGAGTTTTTTCTGAAGAACAGCTGGCAGTTTAACTGTTCAGGACAAACAGGAAAAACTATCACTAAACAAAAAACACAGCTGTGGATCATTCAGGTAACAACACAGTATTAAGAATCAAGGGGATGTAAACTTCTGAACTGTCATTTTTATAAATTTGGCTATTATTTTCTCTTGTGGACTACATGTAAACATCTTTTATGTGAAATATCATATTCAGGTCAGTACTAAATATACAATGACATGCATTTTGTATGATCCCTCTTATTTTGATGAACATTTTTAAATGATTCTGAAAGGGGCTTCCAGGTAATTTGTTTAATCCAGAGTACAGTCAAATGTAGCGCAAACCAATATTTCACCAAGATGAAACTGCAAAAAAAATCTATACTACCCAAGAGATACACCTCTTCAGTCAATCAATGCTTTATTTTATTTTTTACAAATAAACCTCCTCAACCTCCTCAAGTTGCAAATCATTGAGGTTTCCCGGAAGAATGATGAATGAAGACTTATACATATGGTGTCCTCGAGACAAGGTGATTATGACAACTCAGATAAATTCAGTCAAAGTCTCACCTCCATAGGCAGTGTGGTCAGCCAAGACAAAGTTTTCTCAGGATATCCAAATATCTACCGGGAAAACTCTTGAGCTCTTCCTGGATTAAAATACCTCACATGTTATGCTCCTGTTTCAGAAAATAAACTAGAATTGATGAGGCATTAGAGACTGTCTATGAGGCATATGAATCATATGCACATCTCTGGAAAATCTATAGCCTGTAATCAGAAGCAGCCTGTTCGGTGTGGTGAGCTACATGGCTTTAGATGGTACATTCCCAAACTATTCCAGAAGCCGATCAACCATGCTACCAGGCCTGAAAAGAAGCAATGGATGTAAGTTGTCTATGACAGCCAGATGCGAATGGGTGGGGGTGGTGGTGGGAGCGGGGGGATGTCTGAGTTATGTTGCCCTTTGACTCGCGGCTAGAACGTGGTGACATCATTTCCTTGGCTTGGTTAGTCATTGCGCTGTAAGACTAGAAGAGAGAGACTAAGCAAGGGTGGTGAATACCCGAAAGTATTTCTTCAGTCTGGGAATGTGTTCTGAACATGTAGCGGTGTATTAGCATTGGGAGGAGGTCAAGAAGCTGGGAAAATACCCTTATATAGTCATGGATACAGCAAAGCACTGGATTCCATGAGGAAATGACCGTGCTGCCAGAGAAAATTCTATTGGTATCAATAAATCAGGCCGCCTCAGAGGAAATACAAGCCACCTGCAGAGCTATCTGCTTTCATTACCACTTCAGTGCAACAGTGAGGAACAATTATTTGTAATTGCAGTGATTACATGGGTTCCACAAAGTTTTCCATTTTTGAGTTTCAGAGTGATAGGTTAGAAGGTAGAGAGACACAGGGACGCCCAAGCATGCGCAAATGGAGCAGGGAAATGAAGATTTTCCACAACAGAACATGGATGAGAAACACTCAGCCACTCCAGGGGCTTCCAGTAACTGTAGAGCAATAATGGGCGGAGCGACATCTGTCACACCGATGATACGGCACACTGACAGTCATCCAAATAGACTACTCTTTTTGAAAGAAGTCTCTTATTCTCACTAAGGCTGCATTTATTTGACACAGTGAAATATGGTAAAACAGGCAAAACTCATCACTAATGTTCAGTTGAAGACACTGACATTTAGACACTGGGAAAGCCTTTTCCACACGTTTTCCACGTACAGTGTATATCTAACAAACAGGCTCAAATTATGTTAATGTACATGATTCATCAGTGCAAAAACACTGATGAAAAAAACCTGTTCTGAAATGACTTTTCTTCTGACTGAATATCCTGAAATACCTCACAATAAAAAAGTAAAATGTGAAAAATGTCAACTTAAACATATCCACGCCAGCTCACACATTCACACATAAATAACATACAGAGATGCATTACTGCAGAAAAACGGGGTCACAGGGTCCTCATGGAGAACGGGTCACATCCCATCCAGCATCAACGCTGCTCTGACTCAAACTCTGAAAGCCATAAATACCCTCACCAGCACTTACTGCTTACTCAAACTCTCTAGATTCAGAAATACTACACACATTGTGCACACACAAACAGTGTATATTAGTCTTTTTAACAGCCTGAGGTTTTTCATGCCTGCGCACACACACGGTTACATCTGTTTCATTCAGCTAAGGGATGAGTGATAACTAAAATAACTTAATTCTACAAGAGTTTCTATAATTAGGGAACCCACGCCTCTTCAAAGGGCCTATTAATGTAGAACCGGCAGGAAAATTGCATTGATTTGAAATAGAAGAAATAAATGCTTGAAATCATTCATGTCAAGGACCTTATGTGGAGTTATCCAAAGAGAAAGATGAATATCTATTCTTGGAACCATGTAGATCAGTCCAGTGAAAAAAATTTAAAGAATAAAAACAGGATGTACCATAACCACAGAAGATTTAAACAAGAAAAAGCACTTTAATCTGGCTTAAACTAATCAAGAGATTTGAGAAAGATGTCTGCCGTTTAATGCCAAGTCTAATTGTCAGTCCAGGATAATTTAGGCGTAACTTCTGCCACATCCAATCACAGCTGACAAACTCACATTGTCATTTAAATGAGGCTATTCATCTGCACAAAAGAGCAACACCACAATTAATTTAAACAAGTTGTGCTACTGCCACATGGAAGGAAAAAACAAAACAAAGAAAGTGATTAAAGTGCAAGTTAATTCTATGCTTAAGGGTACAGCTGCCTTTTGTCTGCAGTCACCATTGATAATGCTGAAGTTAATGTCATTCCACCCAAAAAATGATTTCTTCTTTCAAAAGAGTCTCTGAGGTTGCAGAAACCTGGTGAAGAAATGCACTTTAGAATTGAATATTTATTATTGTACTTATACTTTAAAAGAATATACTTAAATATGAACTGAAGGTAATGTTTTTGGACACTTAATTACATGTAATTTAAATATATATTTATAATTAAAATTTGTATTAAATTCAATAAGTAGAACTTAAACGTGCTATTTGATCCACTTAAATTAAGAATACTGTACATCTATATATGTAATTTTATAATTACTTATTGCCTTAGAAGTTAAAGTGCACTGCAAGCATTTATTGTAAAATATGCTTTAATATCATATCTATTGCATAACCTGAATATTTAAATATATTTGTAATTACACATTTGTAACAATGAAGTTGCAGTTTAGTATTTAAAACATTAACTTTAATTGTATCAAATAGCAGAAAAAAATTATCATATACTTTACATTGTGCTTCACTATGTTAGTCATCACAACAAAATAAGTGTACTTTCAAGCATGAAAAAAGATTATTAAAACATGTATTATATGTGATAATGTATGATTTTTTTAAATTATTATTATTTGAAATGGATTTGACATTATTACAAAGTTTACTTTTTAAAAGTTGTACGCCAGTCAGTGTGTTCAACATAGACATGAACATTTTTTTAAAATATACTTTAACTTTACTTTATAACTTTAATATATTTTAACTATGATTCTAACTACTATAGGTACTCATCGAACACAATTATTTTCACAAAGGAAGACAATGTGAAGAGTGTGAAAAGCATTACTCTGGTTAATCTAATCTGTGGGATTAAAGGTGTTAAAATTGATTGGATCTTAAATTCATAAACACAGCTTTAACTAAAATCTCAAGTGTCTTGTCTTCTATAGAGCTAGATCACCATTGCTATTGCAGTCCTTCTGTCCCACCATCTTGGGTGACTTTCAACTCTCTTTCCATAAACTTAACCTACATTAGTAGACCTAACAAAAATGGATATATGGAAGATTTTGTGAGGATTGGAAATGCTAAACATACAAATTCCCACAAGAATTTTAAGCAGCAAGTAGAAACAACTTGATTTCTATCATTTTGCTGTGCTAATAAATGTATTTACAATGTGGCTTTGACAATTTTGACATGTTTGGATGGCATCAAACATCAGTTCAGACAAGTATTCAGTGAAAAAATGTTATAAACAAACTAAACCTAGTCACTAATTTTCATTCAAAGACAGTATAAGGAGAGGGAGATTGACCATTCATTAAAATAGCTGCACAGGGATGTTGCCAAGATGGCCACAGTTCATTCAAGTCCAGTTCAAGAACAGAAAAAGGGGCGATTCCAAGTCAAGACTGAGCCTATATGCTCCCAAGTTCCAAGACCATAACAATATGGTCTTGAAATTAAAAGTTCGTCTGATCCAGGCCTTTTGATTTCTACTTTTTCATATCATGACAATCCTAAATTCCACAACAGGACAATCCTGTTGTCTCACAACACAATTTCAGATGCTTGCTCAATATCCTTTATGTATCCTAAGTTTACTGTGAGAGTAATATCCATTTCACCTCATCACCTCTAAGTATTTACTGTGTTGTGTTCCTCTAGGTGTTTATTCCCTCGGCTTCCTGTTGCTCTGGAGTCAGCATGATTGTACTCCTTTTCAGTGTCAGAAACTACAACTGACTGTTGAAATGTGCAGGATATGGCCCAGCCTTACCAATAGCAGATGGTCAGCTGTAAACAAGGTTTGGGGGACAGAATCGGCAAACAAAACCAAGCTGACAGGCTTCTCTTTAGACTGTTGCCAAAAAGGCCATCACTGAACTAATCTGACGTCTCTCATTTGCTTTGGAAAAAGCCAGCTTCACTTTACAATGGCTGGGCAAGGTTTCATATGCAATTATTGTTCAATTCCCTTCATATAATCAGGTTTCAAGACTAGAAAACATGTCCTTTCACACAAGGCCGCAAAATGTAATGTCCTGTTTCCAGGAACTCATAGTCCATTTTATCCCATTACATGAAGTGACACTATGTCTTTGCCGCAGTGATGTAAGAGCTTGATTATTTTACGAGTTTTAATATCTAGGGCACGTACCCAACTGTGTTTTTAGGCTTAACAGCATTGCTGTTCTGCCACCGCTTGTGGAAGAGAATGTTTGAGCATTCGTTTACTTATTACAGAAATAATATACTTTACAGGAATATAATTAAAGAGTTAGTTCACCCAAAACTGAATATTCTGTCATTAATTATTCACTCTCATGTCATTCCAAACCCATAAGACCTTCATTCATCTTCGGAACACAAATTAAGATATTTTTTGATGAAATCCGAGAGCTTTCAGACTCTAAATAGACAGCAATGCAACAGCCACATTCAAGACCCAGAAAGGTAGTAAGGACATCTACAAAATAGGCCATGTGACATCAGCGGTTCAATCCTAATTTTATGAAGCTATGAGAATACGTTTTGTGCTCGAAGAAAACAAAAAGTAATGACTTCTATTCAACAGTTTCTTCTCTTCCATGTTAGTCTTTGACGCACATACCATAAAGACTGGACTGGTGGAGTGTTGCAGTGATGTTTGACCTCCTGTAGGTTTCTTCTATCTCCATATATAATCATGGAGCTCAAATAGAGTGACCATCAGGATCTTGGTCACCACTCTAACTCGAAAGCCCTTCTCCATCAGTTGCTCAGTTTGGCCAGGAGGCCAGCTCTAGGAACATTGGATTGTCTTGTCTTGGTTGTTCTAAACTTCTTCCATTAAGGGTAACAGAGACTACATGCTTCTGTGAACCTTTACTGCAAAAGATTTATTTCTGACCTCTTCCCCAGATGTGTGGCTTGATGCAGTCTTGTTTGTGAGCTCTACAGGCATTTTTTTTCCCTCAGGACTTTGTTTTTCCTCTGGTATACATTTTCAGCTGTTAGGCCTATTCAAATCATACCAACTGAACTGAATTTTCCACAGGTTAACTCCACTCATAGTGTAGTAACATCTACAAGCAATATGAATGCTCCTGAGCTAAATTTCAACTGTCCCAGGTATGAATACTTATGCAATGGAATCATTTAAGTGTTTTATTAAATTTGCAAACATGTTAAAAACTTTTTTTGGCTATGCCATTATGGTGTATGGAGTGTAGATTGATGAGGGGAAAAAAGTAATTTAAAGCAGTTTAACATATGGCAGCAACATAACAAAATGTGAAAAAATGAAGGGGTATGAATACTTTCGCAAGGCACTGTAAGTATCATTTCTTAAATATATTATTCATTAAAATAGCATGCAGTGTTATACATATTGAAAACTGCACTGTGCTGGGAAGTTGCACACTGTTCCTGTACCAGTCCCCAACAGCAAAACACATTTAATATTAATTCTCTATTTAAGGCTCAGTTAGTTGTCCCTAGTAAGCAGGAATGTGCCTTGGAAAGTTAACTTTAATAATTCCCAATTCTCCAATTTCCCACATTTGGTCCAATTTAGCCGCCCTGGTCTCTGTCATGTGGTCATGATGTCACTGCACAAGCAGCCGGTTCAGTTTTGTGGTTACTGAGGTCATAGTCACATTCTGTGTCACCCATTTTATGCCTGGTGATGATGTACTTCGATACTAATGCTAACAGCAGATTAGTATTCTTTTTTTTTTTTTTCATTTGAGTCACAAGAGACAAGGATGAATCTTGCTAATGGTTATTTCTGATTAGGACACTTGAATCTTTTCAGACAGCCATTAAAAATCCCGGCTGGTCTTTGGGGAGACAGTTAGCTCCTTGAGCTAAAGTGCTTGGTCTGAATAATATGAGCACTATTTATCTCAAGCAGAAGAATATAAGAGCTGTCTTGCAAGGTCAGTACCCTACAAGCACAAAACAATCAAGCCAGTCACGTTAACCATTTTCTTTTCCTTTAGGCAATAGTTTGTCGGTCTCTCTAGGCTAGCTATCAATAGACAATTGATATCTAAATGAGAGATTTAAGGTCAGTTCACAGCAAAAATTATAAATATAACGACAGCATCCACATCAGCGCACTAAATTCTGTTCATTGTAAGCACATGCTGCAGTAATGCATCTGCCACTTTAAAAGCTCAAGATCTTTAAAGCTGGTGGATTCTGATTGGCTGTTTTCATCATTCAATCATCATCCATAAATTTTACATAATTGTTTTTACAGTGTGGTTTTTATCGAATATTTTGCTTTACATGGATTGTTTTTCTAAAAATCTATTTTTGTGTTCCACAGAAGAAAGCAAGTCATACATCTGGGATGGCATGAGGGTGAGTAAATGATGAGAGAATTTTTGTTTTTTTTTAAAGAGTAACTGAACTAAATATTGATGTTAATTTTGGGCAGTACGCTCAAAGCCGATAACATTAGCAGCAGGGTCCACTTAGCTTGATGGCATAAAAAGCAGCATAATTCAACAGCACTCCAGCAGGATGCCAAATATAGTCCCACATCTGCCTGAAGGAGGTGGCAGATGATGGAGGCCACTATTATACGCACGACAGATTCTTTGCACCTGGACAACGGAGGCTTTACACCCACATGGTACAGTTTCCAGTTGTCGTCCATGTTGTCATTTACTGGGTGAAGTCAAGCTAGTCTGACATTTTCCTTATTGAAGTGTAGAGCTGTGCCACCTGCTCTTATGCACATGCAATTAGACCCTTCAGTGGGAGGGCAGCGAACCTGTTTCGCATCAGTGTTGCCAAGGACCAACTGTCATGCAAATGACAAACCTCAGCTGTCTATATACAAATACACCCTCACAACGGCTTCAAAAAGTTCTTCAAAAAGTGCTGTACCTTGCCATCTGTTAAAAATAAGTAAATCACATAAACACATAATATACTTTGGTTAAAAATTTTCAATGGAAATGTAAAACAACACCCTTTTTACCTTGTCAAAATGAGCTCTGCAAAAATCAACCCATTTTGAGGGATTGGACTGTTACAGCTGATTTAGGGCGGGTCTGAGGTAAGACGCTCATGCCAATCAACTATCGTGGGAGCGGCCTCGATTTGAAAAAGGGGATATTGTTTTTACAGATTAATTAAAAACCACACTAGATGTGTACATACACTGCCAACACACATTAATGTTCAAACAAGAGGAGAAGTTCACTTCAATAACAAAAATTGCCAAAATCCAAAATGTTGCATTTCTTCTTCAGTCGTAAAGAAATAATGTTTTTTTGAGGAAAACATTTAGGGTTTCTCTCCATAAAGTGGACTTCTATGGTACCCCCGAATTTGAACTTCCAAAATGCAGTTTAAATGCAGCTTCAAAGGGCTCTAAATTATCCCAGCTGAGGAAGAAGGGTCTTATCTAGTGAAACGATTGGTTATTTTCCTAAAAAATTGACAATTTATACTTTTTGACCTCAAATGCTCGTCTTGTCTAGATCTGTGTCAACTCAGTGTATTCCAGTTAGTGACAGTTAGAGTAGGTCAAAAAACTCCCATCTCATTTTCTCCTCCAACTTCAAAACCGCCCTACATCGCGGCAGAAGTACGGACCCAGTGTTTACAAAGTGAACATGCAAAGAAGATCAAATGCCCTTTACAAAAAAGGGTAAAAGTGATGTAGGATGATTTTGAAGTTAGAGGAGATAATGAGATGGGAGTTTTTCGACATTCCCTAATTGTCATGAACCGGAATACACAGAGTTGACGGAGAGCTAAGACAAGCATTTGAGGTTAAAAAGTATACATATTGTAATTTTTTTTTTTTTAAATAACCTGAGTCTCCCTAGATGAGATCCTTCTTCCTTGGCTGGGATCGTTTAGAGCCCTTTGAAGCTACATTTAAACAGCATTTTGGAAGTTCAAACTTGGGGGCACTATAGAAGTCCACTTTATGGAGAGATCCTGAAATGTTATCCTCAAAAAACATTATTCCTTTATGACTGAAAATAAAAGAAAGACATGAACATCTTGGATGACAAGGGGGTGAGTACATTATCTGTAAATGTTTGTGCTGGAAGTGAACTTCTCATTTAATGTTAAATAATGAGAGCTTATTTTAAAGTGTTAGCAAAATTCTATACCATTTTGTCTAAATAAAAAAAATATATAAAACACTAACAGCAAAAATAAGTGAATTTAGGTAACAAAATTACAATGTACAGTTTGAAAAATCCAAATATTAATTTGGATATTCACTAATGATATTTAACTGTGATAACTTGCTAATGTTTTTAACTTTAAGTGAGTGTTGACTAATTAAAATTGATGACAACTGTAAAAATACATATCAAACCTCATTTGATATGTATCTGATATTGACTGACAAATTCAAAACTGATATGCTACCGAAACAAGTTTGGGACGTTATGAAGATGTGACCATCATGACATGATGACCATTTTTGAATGAACTATCCTTTTAATAAAGAAAACCAAAAAAGCAACAGGTCTATAATATCTTCAAAAACTGTGACTAATTAGAGCTGTTGTCCTCTTGTCTTCTTTAGCAGGCCAGTTAATGCATCAGGAGGGAGGTGGCAGCTCACAGAAACGCTGTGTTCTTCTTCTCTTGGAGGTGACTGTAAAAAGCTCCAGGAAGAAGGCGTGAAAGCCTCCAGAACAAGCTCGGCTCCATATGGGAAGCGAGAGCTCCAAGACAAGCTCTTGCAGAGTGACATTTAGCCAAGAAGTGCATGTGAAAGCATGACCACTGAACTTCTGTGCTGGATTCCAAATGCCAATGTGGCCATTTATTGTGCAGACGCTCAGCCGATGCAAAGAGAGTAAAACAGAAATGTATCAAGTGCAAACAGCCACTGGAACCTGTGGCCAGACTATATAATGGCTGGTTGACATTTAAGCATGAAAGGTTAGGGGGGAAAAAAAAAACTTTGCAAACAGGATTTTTAAAAAAAAAAATACTAATAATAAAGTCACAGTTGTATTGCACTGCCCCTTACAAAAACATAATTAAAGTGTTTGCTTTTTGCTGCTTGAGCTCCACTTAAAAAAAATGTTTTCAAGCCACGCCATCTGCAGGACTCTACCGCATGACAGACATTTGTCATCTCGTTCAGAGCTGCTTTCCAAAACAGTTCACTAGATGAAAAACATGGGCAGCCATTCTTTCAGTAATTGTGTCACTGTTGATTATCTAAAGTGGACATTGTTTTGAGTTGTTTGGTCTGGTAATTTTAGTGGGGGTACAGACGACATGAAAGAGATCCACACCCTTGGGTATCTCATTAGGATCCATGGTCCCAAAAAACAAAAAAAACCCTTCAGCCTTTCTCATTATGCCCCTCGTTGTGCATTGTAAGACAATAAACATTGTACTTACTTTCCCTATTTTACATGTAGATTACCTTTGCCATCATCTAACATCTAAAGTGAATATTTAAAAACACAGTAGAATTAAAAACACTAATAATTCAAATATATATGTTTTGAGAAAAAAGTCGAAATGTTTCAAAAATATAGTCGAAATGTTTCGAGAATAAAGTCAAAATGTTTCGAGAATAAAGTCAAAATGTTTCGAGAATAAAGTAGAAATTACGAAAATTCAATTAAAGATGTAATACTTTGAGAGTAAAGCATGCACATGGCCAGATTAGGAGCACCAGGAGAAGTTGCCCAGCCACTGAAATTTATTTGAAAATATGTGGTATTATTAGCAGAAATCATACCATGTGTCATAATCTCGCAGGGACAGTATGCTCGGAAATATTTTTTTCTTTGTTGCTGTTAATATAACACAGCCTTCAAATTCTGTCAGTTTTATCAAGAAATACAAATTATAAATGTTTTTTCCCTTTATTTCAATTTTATAACATGATATAAATGTGAAGGAACATCAGAAGGAATGAAAAAGCAGTATAGACAAATTTAAAATGTCTTATTGTAATCGGAAAGATGAGTGATTCACATGCCGTTTAAACTGAGGCAAATACAGCGACCTGTCATGCCACATTAAAGAAGAGCGTGAAAAACACATCATTGTAATAGACATATTGTTTGTATTTCTCTATAAAACCGACAGATTTTGAAAGCCAAGACTTTGGAATATCTCCCAAGTATTGGTGCTCCCAATCCGGACAATTGTATGCATAATATGCTAGAATGTACTCTTAAAATTTTATAACTTTAGTCTTTTGACTTTATTGTAGTAATTTTGACTTTATTTTCAAAATATTACTACTTTAATCTCGTAATCTAAGATTTTTTTTTTTAAACATGGCACTAAAACGCTGTTCATGACCAGTTCATTTTCCGTTGTTTTTTTTTTGTTTTTTTTTCACATTGTAGCATTTTCATATTGCTGCATCTCTATTGTTACGTATAGGCTAGTATGAGTTAAGTGATAAGTTCTAACTGAAAATCATTGTTTCAAATCAAAGGAAACCAGTTAGTAAAGGCTACTCATTGAAATGCAAATTTCACAAATTTAACTGGCTCATACGGCCACGAGGGGCCCCCCAAAGGTACAGACTCCCACCAGCTATTTGGGGGGGGCCTGAATGCTGAATAGCTACTCTGAAAGTATGTGGCTACAAACAATCGTAGGCCAACATCACTGTCAATTTTTGTGAATCACCCATATAGAATTGCTTGAAGGCATATTTGGTAAAGGAAATAATCAATGCTTTCTGAACAATGCATTCTCTGACAGATTCCAATGATAAACGAAAGTCATTATCAGTCAACTGCAGTCTGCAGCTTTCCTTTACTCTTCTGATAATAGCGTTCATCTATATTGCTGACAAAAAGCCTGAATCATTCAGCCTGATGGCACATAAAACTCTGTTATTAGCAGCAAAACACTAATCAAACAAGGCAGGTTACAATATCAAGTGTGCAGTTTGTGACATGCAGTCTACAGGCTTTTTGCACTAACCAGATACATTGGGCCTTTCACCACTAAGAATATTTAACCGCACTGTACAATATCTAACCATAGCCAGCCATCCACACATGCCTATCTTTGGCTTCAAGGTCTGATAAACCATTTTCTACACCGAAGCAGAGAAACACTGAAAAATAAACCCAGGCTGCACTCTAAATAACTATTGCTATTGTCTACAAGGTGAAGAGACAACAACACCTGGATGAGGTGTAAAGAGGCAATCATGAGGTGCAATGGTTTCAAATATAAACCTAAAAGAAACGCTGTTGATTACCACTGAAAATAATTTTGTATAAATTGTATTCAGTCATACTCAGTATATGGGGCAAGACATTTTTGGAGGTTACACTAGTGATATGAGCAGAAATAGTTGCCAATTAATTCTTCCATAGAAAATTGTGTTATTTAAACTGTAAAATCAAAATCATTCTTAAAGCAGAAGGACTACTTTTCTCATAGCTCTGACCTTTTTTTCTCACAATTGTAAGTTTACATTTAGTTTTCTCAGAACTAGGAGATAAAACCTTACATTTATGAATTATAAAGTCAGAATTGCAAGATACAAACTGCCAATTTTGACTTTTTTTCTCAGAATTGCGAGTTTATAATGCAATTGCATGTTATGAAGTCAAAATTGCGAGATATAAACTCACAGTTCTGAGAAATAAGTCACAATTGTGATATATAAACTCACAGTTCTGAAGAAAGTCATAATTGTGAGATAAAAAGTCACAATTATCTTTTTTATCAATATTCAGTGGCAGAAATGTATAGGGAAGCCCGTTTCTGCAACTGAATAAAATAAGAAAAGGTAATTGTGACCTTTTATTTCACAATTATGACTTTCTTCAGAATTGTGAGTTTATATATCACAATTGTGACTTATTTCTCAGAATTTTGAGTTTATATCTCGCGATTTTGACTTCATAACATGCAGTTGTGTTAGAAACTCGCAATTCAGAGAAAATTCTGTATATCCTGCAATTCTGAGAAAAAAGTCAAAATTGGCAGTTTGTATCCTGCAATTCTAACTTTATATCTCACAATTCTGGCTTTATAACTCATAAATGTAAGGTTTTATCTTTCTGAGAAAACTAGTCAGAAAAGATGTAAAACGTTTTTCTCTGAATTGTGAGATATAAACTCGCAATTACATCTTATAAAGTCAGAATTATGAGATATAAACTTGCAATTGTGAGTTATAAAACCGGAATTGCAAGATATAAAGTCACAATAGTGATTTATAAAGTCAGAATTGCAAATTTATATTTATATTATTCACAATTCTGACTTTATAAATCGCAATTGTGAGTTTATATTTCAGAATTCTGAGTTTGTATCACACAAGTCTGAGAAAAAAGTCAGAATTGTGAGATAAAAAAAATCACAGTCACAATTACATTTTTTTTTTTTTATTCAGTGGTGAAAATAGGCTTCCATATTAATCTAACAAACTTTAGTAATGTTTAATCCAAAATATTTTCTCTAAAATTAAAATATTTTTAAAAATACTTGAAGATTTCAACTGGAAAACAAGACAGAATTACTGGTACTGAAAACCCTCGCTGGAGTGTATTTACAGGATCAATGGCAAGATTTGAGCTTTCATCAGCCTCTCAAATGTCATTGCATTCGCTAGCCTGCGATCTTTTCAATAGACGCTCTGAAAGGACCATCTGTGTGGACGGTGCGGGCGTGACTGTCCAGATGTCCACTAGTGAGTGGGGTGATAGCACATCAACAGGGGTCATTTCCACTTCATCAATGAAACACACAAAAGAAACGTCACTGGGAAACAATGAGGTGGAACTGGCAGATGCAGCTGTGAGTAAGAGAAAAGAGACAACAAAGGTTGATCAAAAATAGCCTGATGCTTCAGTCAACCCACTCACCCCTCTGCCAGCTCCACTGAAACAACATAAATCCAGCACGGAGCACATCTGTCCACTAACTACATTAATGTTTTACTATCACCTCAGCGAAAAAAGGAACAATACCCACAGGACATTTGATTAAGCCACACATCATAAAACTTTTACATTGGCTGGCTACTACAGCCGTTTTGCTTTGGTGTTGTACAACCCACACATTTAAGACCTCGTAAAAACAGACTGCAAAATGAATGATTGAGCAAATTTTACAATTTTATGTACAAACACAAATAGCACTAAAAGTTCAGCTCTTTTTTTAGTCATCTTTGAGTGCCTGAAGTCTGCTGTTTCTTACAATTAGTGACTGAATCATCTATAACCTTTTGTGATCATGATAATATGATCAAAATTTAGACAGGATCACAAAAAACATGATTCATCCCTACAAACAAGATTATGGGTGACAGAACAAGATATCATTCAACTCCAAATTTAGTATATCATTCAGAAGATGACAGGAAATAGCCAACACAAATCCTGAGTCTCTAAAGAGCACTGAGTCACATCCACATTTGATTTTTTTTTTTTTTTTTTTTACAGTAGTTTTAAAGTTTGAAACTTGGACATATTTTTGGAATCTTGGAATTTTTATTGCTGTTATAAAATAAATTTTAGACTTCCCTTGTGGAAAAAGATGTGTGCTTAATTGTATTGAATCTGCATTAGTGTACACCAGTCGAAAGTTTTTGAACAGTAGGATTTTTAAGGAATTCTCTGCAAAATCAGTAATATTGTGAAATATTTTTACTATATATATTTACTATATATTTCTATTTGAATACTTCAGTGTCACAGGATCCTCCAGGATCATCATAATCATCATCATTATTATTATTATTATCAATATTTATAACAGTTGAGTACATTTTTTCAGGATTCTTTAATGAATAGAAAGATTCAAAGATCATCATGATGATAAAGACATTTAATGAAGTTCCAAAAGTAGGTTCGGGAGGAGCCTAATCATTCAGTCCTGTCAATTATCATTACGAGCCTATATAAGCAGCTCTCATTGCACCGTCCAAGCTTCAGTTCCTCTGGCATCACTCCACCTCCCCTTCTCCTCCTCTATTTCTTTTATTCTCCCTCTAGGTAATATCACAATGGGGGGTTGAACTTGACGCTCAAGCCGAGCCTCAGGTTCGAGCCTCCTTTAAGGACAGCAAGCCAAGTTTGTTTACCATTGCCCATCAGGACTGGATGGGCAGGCGAACTCGTGAATAATGTTACAAAAGAATCAAAGAAACCTGAAAAATTCTACTTAGCTGTTTTTAACATAATAATAATAAATGTTTTTTTGAGCAGCAAATCAAAATGTTAGAATGATTTCTGAAGAATCATGTGTTTGGAGTAATGATGCTAAAAACTGCTTTGAAATCACAGGAATAAATTACATTTTAAAATATATTCAAATAGACTATATTCAAATAGACTACAGTTATTTTAAATAGCAAAAATATGTCAAAATTTTACTGTTTTTGCTGTACTTCGGATAAAAAAAAATGCAGGCTTAGAAGAGACTTCTTTAAAAAACATTAAAAATCTTACTGTCCAATAACTTTTAAATAGTAGTGTACTTCAAATTTTTAAAGTATATTTTTAGGAAACTATGCTTGCAGATAATAGAATATTAATAAAAACAAAAGGCCACTTAAGTATAATTTCATGACTGTTTCTAAGCAAACTTCTTCTTTTTTTTTTTTTTTTTTTAAAAGTGCACTTAGTAATCTTGTAATTTAACGTATATTTAATATAAAGTATACTTGTGAAGTACTTCACTATAATTTTAGTTTGCAACTTCCATCATCACAAATATGTAATTAAAAATATGTATTACGTAAGACATACAGGTGTCAATAGAAATTACCTTAATAAATACCTTAAAACTCAAAAGTTACACCGACACCAGGCCGCTCCCATGAGTTGATTGACATGAGTGTCTTACCTCAGATCAGCTGTAACAGTCCGACCTCCACTGTTTCGATGCCGGAACAGGGATGTTAAGTTAGACCAGAATATCTCTGATTGAGCGACTGAGGTGTTGTGTTGCTGGATGTAATAATGAACATAGTGGTCGCATTTACTCCCGACATCTGAGCCGCTGAAGATGCAGTGGATTACGTTTGTTTGTGAATGGAATCCACCTCCTGATCTACATAAATGCGTCTATGTTCACGCAAATCATTCATGATCCAGCTTCACCTACAGCAGAAGTGAGTATCAGAGGTTTTTATGAATCTCTGCAATCCCCTTTCCTAATAACGTGCTAGTTAGCAAGTTTCACAGCTAAACGCGCAAAATGCGGCTAAAGTAAACAATCTCTCAGAGCAGCTTGTCACTCTACAAAGAGAAGAGAGGGGCGGGGCGAGCAGAGCTCATTTGCATTTAAAGTAACAATCGCTCAGAATGGGATGGTTTTTGCAGAGCTCATTTTGTCAAGGTAAAAAGGGTGTTGTTTTGCACAACCATTGAGAATTTTTAATCAAAGTATATTATAGACATTTCATTAAGACCCTAAAGAATCATATCAACTTGTGGAAAATGGGCATCCGATGACCCCTTTAAACAATAATACATTTTCATTACAGTTAGTATGCAATTGATGCAAGTAAATCCAAAAACAGTACATTCACTTAGCAGCACTTCACAAGGGATACTATATAGGTGGTGACACTTTAGATTAGGAAAGACATATTTCACTATTAACTAAGAGTTTTCCCTAAACAAACTCATAATTTGCTGCTTATTAATAATAAGGTAGTCTGTAAGTTTAGGTATGGGGTGAATTAAGGGATGTGATTTATACATACTAATAAACAGCCATTATGCTATTAATATGCATGCTAATAAGTTAATAGTGACAACTGGTCCTTAAAATAAAGTGTTACCATATAGGCATACTCCAATATTCATAATTAAGTGCATATATAAAAGCCTCTACAGTAAGTTGGTCCATCCTGATAAATGACAGTGTAAACTATTCAGAACCAATCAAAACAGTGCTACTTTATCTTTAAGAAGTCATAAACGTACAGTGCCAAAACAGAAAATGGTCATTTAAAACAAATTCTGAAAAAAAATTTGGCCGCATGGCCCCCTTAAGGCAGTGTTTACTGTCTGAAAGCAAAAGAAACAAAACAGAATCTCAAAATGGAGGAAGATCTGTGCAGTGACTGCATTGAGTAATACTATCCACTGACAAGAGCTTGCGCTATTGGCCCTCTATAAATTTCACTAGCGTCAGCAATTGAAACTGCATAGCCCAAATGACAAACAAACACAATTTGTACCACCATTTCACACTGAATACTGACTAGCCATCTGTCAGAGGGAGAAAACAACATGTTGAAGCCACAGATGACTTGGCTTGTGGTTACAGCCCATGTGTACTAGCCAGTTATTAGGAAAAACAGGATGCAATGCATATGGATTACATTGGTGAAAACAGTCTTTCCTCTGAATATATAAGGGATCACTTTTAGTGAGGATCCGAGGATGGTCCTTCCTCAGGGAGGAGATGCTAATATGTGAGTCAGCAGACTGCTTCTACTAGGGCTTGACACAGATTTGTTTCTTGGTCACCAGCACAGTAGTCACACTATAAGCTTAGCCGTGGGAGTTTTGTCCCAAAAATTGCCACTGTGTGTTTCCCATGGACATCTTGCTAATTCTGGATGCATACAATGCTTCTGTGAGCTTCGAAATAGGTTGAGGGAGTATTGTATATAGCATCAGGTGTGCTAAGAAAGTAAAAAACAACAACAACAACAACAACTAAACACTAAACCACAGGTGTCACTGAGATTTTTGCCAAGTAAGGGCTTTTTTATGTTACACTGCAGTGCTATTTAATTGTTATGACAGATTTTACACTAAAATGACAATTCTGGCATCATTTACTCACCGTTATGCCATTCTAAACCTGTTTTAATTTCTTTATTCTGTGGAACATAAACAATGTGTATGTATATATATATATATATATATATATATATATATGTGTGTGTGTGTGTGTGTGTATGTGTGTGTGTGTGTGTGTGTGTGTTTGTTTGTGTATATTTGTCCACACATTATGTATTATACTTTACATTTTTAATAAATGCAGTTGGCTGAAGTTTAGAATTATTTTTTGACTCGAGTATTACATCTTTATGTATTTCATTATGATTTCTATTGTCTTTTAATGTGAGCATTTATTGTAAACTTAAATATACTTTATGGTGATTTATATTAACATTAAATATAGTTGTAATTACACATTTGTGATGATTGCAATTGAGTACACTTAACATACATTAACTTATTAATGTGTAATATTGAATAGCATTACACTTATTCAGTAGTTACGGTTGTTCCACAAAATTATAATCAAGTAGTTTAGATGTGGTTTAGTATGTGGACTGACAGTCAACTCATCAAAAGTGTACTTTAAAGCATAACAAAAGATTATTAAAACATAATGATTTTAAATGTGCTTTAAAATAAAACTGACAAACTAGCAAAATCTAAAACTATTTCAAAGTGCACTTTTTAAATGTGTATACTTATAGTAAGTGTTTTAAGAAATATAAAGTGTAGTTGCTTAAAGTAACTGAAGTGGTATCATTAATATTATATTATCTACAAGTATAGTGTTTTTTCTTTTAAATATTCTAAGATTTAAAGGGAAGATATGAGGGGAAGCAAATGAAGACAGAACCTCCTTATTTGGGTCAACTATCCCTTTAAGAAAATATGACATTTTGATCACACTGTACTTTTGTCCTTTACAGCCACATTTATTTTCACATCACATTACATATACTACATATCTACACTGACTAAGGTCTGTCGTGTTGCTGTGTCATGTGCTTGCATAACCCTTGGAAAACTGTCTGACCATGAACCACTAGAAAAACAAACATGACATTGAGATACACTGAGGTTAGGGTGAATTATGCAAGAAGATTAGACAGCCCGAAACAACTAAAACTCAAAATGAGCTATGACACTGCCTTCGAGTTGAGTCTTAGTGGGGGTAGTCCATGAGTGACATTTTTTCCTGACTTTACTCCTGTCTAGACTGACAGGAACATGTATATTTCAAAACAGCATTGCTGTGAGCAAGTGCAGAGCCTGGGAAAGGACAAAAAGAGAGTGAAAATGAAAGTAAATGTGCCATATGTGTGAATGGAAACAGAAAGGGAGACAGACAGAGTGGTGAATGAGAGAGAGAGAAACAGGTGGGAAAAGTCTTTGTATGTCTGCCAACCGAGACTATTCATCAGGGCTTTTTTTGGAAAACCCTTTCCTTATGTGTGCCGCCCTAACATTAATTTCAAAATTCCTTAGAGCTTCAGATCAAGATTTGTTTATTTTGAAGATCTGTTTGTTAGGGGTTCAAGCGTGTAGCACTGAAACCCAATTATAATTGTTAGACTGGCCAAGGATCAGCAATCTCCATGTAAAACTGATCGTGAAGACCAAACCGTTTGCTGTAGAGACTTGAAACTTGGAGGGAAGGTAATACTCACACCACCGTCAATGTAACCAAGACGTGCACCAATTGCCCTGACAGGGGTGCTACAGTGATCAAAAGTATGAAATTGCTCATAACTCCGAAACCATCAATCACTGGCTCAAATGTCTTATGTCCTTGGTGCATGGCAGACAAAACGCATGCCTTAGATTCGATCATGAGCCTAGCAAAATTTTCAGGTATTTTGGATTTTTTTGAAAAACCTACTTTAGCAAAATAGTCCTAGGTTTTTCACCTAATTGGAACCAAACCAGTGCAGAAGATTCTCTGGAGAGTGAATAGCAATAATTATAAAAAAAAAGTTTAACTTTCAACTCACCTTCACAAAGAGATGCCAAAATGTTCAAAAGGGACAGGGCCACTTTTAGTAAAATGCCTATAACTCCTGAACAGAATGAGATATCTCCGCCAACACTTATGTAAAAGCTCAATCTGAGGTCACATGAAAAAAATAGTGGAACTTGGCCATTTGGTGGCGCTATATGAGGGAAAAAACATAAAAATGGTTATGCCTACGCAATCATTTGTTCTATCAACCTGTAAATTGCTTTGCACAATCTTGGTCCGATGTGCCACAATTGTCTGTAAGGACATTTGTGTATCTCAAAAAAAACATAGCTGCCATTGGCCGATGAAGTTTGAGCACCTATTAGACAAGGTTAATGCCAATTGGAACGAAACTCAGTGGGCCTGTTTGACTCACAGACCTAAAGGTCACTTTCCAAGGGCATAAACAATTGTACATTGCACGTTTTTTTGCACATACACACAATATTTAAATCATATGACAGAACTCCTCATTCTGGACAACTTTGCCAATCAAAGTTCCACTAAACTTTCTAAAGAACCACTGCTGCTGTCAATCAAATCGTTTGTTAAATGATTGAGAAGATGTAAAATCTCAATCTGGAAAAACCACTGCAGTACAATTCTCTGGACTCTCTAGGTCAACAATTATAAAAAAAAAAAAATGTTGAAATTTAACCTTTGGAAAGCTATAATGGGGTCGTTTAGAAAAGGGGCCTGTGCAATTTTACCCAAAATCCTATAAAGCTTAAAGGAAACCTCAAAACTTCACAAAACTTAGTGAGCACATGCTACAGGTGATTCTAAACAAACATGAAATGTTTTAAGGACATTGGATCACAGCTGGCACTATAACAGTCATAAACATTATAAAACATAACATTTCTATGCTAAATTACAGAAAATGCTTTTTAAAATCATTGATTTAGGTGGTTACAGGCTTGCTAAATAATGTCATTTTTTCATATGTGCTTAAATGCCTTAAAGCGCTTGAACCCTGGTAATCGCTGCTTGCAGCTATATTTTGTACTTATTAATTTTATCCAAAAAGGCTTGAAGTATTTTCAGAATGTATCATAATACTAGATATTTAGCATTGTCTGGTGTTGGCAAGAATATACTTTAATGTCATTTCTACTGACACTTGTATGTCATGTATTCAAATACATTTGTAATTACACATTTTTTAAAAATGTAATGATCTAAATGCTAAATTATTTACTTCAAATGTAATATTAATAAAACACTACAGTTAAATTATTAACAAGTACATTATATTTTCTAGGTATGTTAGTCAACATCAAAATAAGATTATTTAAATCACAGCAAAACAACAAATTACTAAAACATAATTGATTTAAAGTCTAGTCGGTGTGTTATGTACCCTCTGTAAGTACACATTTGTGGCACTTTATTTCTATAAAATTATCTTATCTTAAAGTATAGTTGTTTTTTTTTAATATACATTTAGAGCTTAAGTACACTACAAGTGCAGCACATATATACGTTGTAGAATTAGTGGTTATTACAAAAAGAAGGGAAGAGGGCATTTTCCGTTTCTGAACTTTTAAAAATGTGCATTTTGGTCAATCACTATTAAATATCCCAATAAAGCCCCTATTGAGCACATCCCTCAATTTTAGCCTCGTTGCACTACTATGATGTTCATGTGTTTCTGGGGCACTGAAATCTCAGAAATATGTCACCAGTGCCGTCAGTAGGAGTTGGAGAGATTCACACTCCATTCTGTCCAACTCTGCGCTGTGATCACAGGCCAACGCTGATGCCATTCTTGTGAAACTGCCTCCATCATCAGGGGCAAATCCTGTTATCCGCGCAAAACACCCACAGAAGCATCCAGACCGTTCCTAGGGGAAAATGGATCTGGATGCACTGGACTACTAATCTCAGGCCCTGTAGGTCTAAAAATTGGGTTAAATGAAACATTTAAACATCCTTACTTTTCAAGACTGGATTATTCATGAGGTTTCTCATCACAAGAGGGATTTGTTAAGTGATCCACACATGGACACATGGGTTAGAGAACATCAAACAGAAATTTGCTTTGGTTCTTTGCTGGTTTGCTGTGAAATTTTGACTTCAAGTAGAAGAAAAGTCATTAACAGAAACATGCAAACATGCATCAAAAGCAAGATTATATTAAATATGAGTTTGCTAGTAAGGATGTAAAATTTAAGAAGGCATATAAAACAATTGAGAAGAATGGTCTTAAAGAACAACTGCATGTCCAGGTCAATCCTTGGTTATTTGGTAACTCTTTACAATACGGTTCAGTAGTTAAAATGAACTAAGAATAAACAATACTTCTACAGCATGTATTAATCTTAGTTAATATTTTAGGATTTACTGATGCATTATTAAAAATTACACGTTGTGTTGAACGACTATTTTTATTAACTATGACAACGAATAATAAATACTGTAATAAATGTATTGTTCATTGTTCATTCATGTTAGTTAATATATTAGCTAATGTTAACAAATGGCACCTTACTGTAAAGTGATGCCGGTTATTTTTATCATTAGGTATACTTTTCTATCTAAAAAGGTGATCAGAGATTGAATCCGGATTGGGGGGGAAAACGCAGCATCCCTCTTCCATTTTCAATTACTGTCCCAGTCTCCTCACAGCTAAATTTAGTAAGGAAAGTTATCTAGACTCCTGTAGCCGCATCAATCACAGATCTTAACTCTCAGAATGAAGGCAAGATATCAAGTGGCGTTTTTATTCTTGGACAAGGAAAGGCTTTAACATTGGCAGACCTTTTCTTGTTCAAACAATTCCTAAAAACACTGCTGGCTTTGGTGGAGATGGAAAAATGTGAACAAAAGAATCAGTAATGTATCTATTGAGCCTTATGAAAAGGAACGAGGAAGTCCTGGTTTATATAACCTCATGCTGGCTCAATGTGTCACCAAAAGGAAGGTTAGCACTCTAATTTAGAATAACCTGTCTCATTCTGTTGTCCCATTGAAGACAGACAAAAAGTACCTAGTATCTATTTTGTGCAGATCTTACACTGGCTCAGTTTCTGACATGCTTGTTAACAGTTCTGCAGGCTAGAGGAATAAATCTAAAGGCCCATCATCAAAAAAAAGAAAAAAAAAAAAAACTGCTCTATCACAGTGAAAGATTTTAAAGCTGTTGATGTTTCATTCAGAATCTGGGCATCTTTTCCACAATGAAGTTGCATATTTGGTTATGCCTGTCAAATTACATGTCATGTGGTGCAACTAACAGTCAAAAATCACTAACCTTAGACAAAAATGTCATGTGGTGCAACCAACATTTAAAAATCATTGACCTCTTTGTGACAAGGAAAGTTTAGATCATGTGGTGCGACTCCCCTCAAATCTGAATAATATTTATGAATTAATAATTCATGGTATTTTTTTAAAAAGGCATTTTATGGGATTTTATTTCATGAAATGAAAATAAAGATGTGTATACTCGCATGCATTAATAATGTGAAAAAAATATGTTTTTATTTTTTACTCATTAAATTTAAAATTTTCTATAAAGGCTTTTCGAAACCAGCTTGGCACACACTAAATTTTTGAAAAATGTTTTCTTTCCTTTATCATGGAGAATCTTATTGTCAGTGCCCCTTATACATACCCTGTGTCCATTTTAATTTAAATGCAGATGGTGCATCACAAGGACACTTAGAAAAAAGGCAAAGATCTGCAAAAGTGAAAATCTATTATATGCACCCACAAATAATTTAACTTTGGCTGCAACCTTGGAAAAAAAGACCACATTGTGTATATTTATGCTGTGGTCAGCATCTGATATGTTCTTGGTAATTTTTAACGTGAGAATTTTTAACAGCATTCTTTGCCAAACACCAATTCATGACCAAGAAGGGAGACAGGAAACAGCAAACACAGGTGGAATGTACCAAGCTCCATTCCGACTGATTGATGCCTGCAGGGTATTAAAATTCCACTGCGGCAATCCGGTTGCCCCCACCAGAGGAGAAAAGAGATCCCTTGCCAGGAATGACGTGGCCTTGTGCAGTTTTGTCTCCCTGCTAAAGGCCTTTAGTACTGCCACCAAAAGTCAGTGCAAAATAATCAGCCATTCATGATAGGACACTGGCTGGGTTATCTGCCGGGCTTTAAGTTGTACCCGGTACAAGAGACAGAACAAACAGTGACGAATCAGGCAGGAGAGATTTGGATATGCTGTCTGGATGCAGTTGTTGTTTTTTATCCATCCAGAAAGAACGGATCAGAGCAGTGACTCTACGTCCTGCCATAAGCCTGCACCCATCAATCCCCCCGTGCCCCCTCTGCCCCATCCATTTAGGCAGTGTGCTTACCTCAGCAAAACACAGCTCAATCTAACATCCACAATCGTTCTAATATCTGCAGATCATACTCTCTCAGTCTCACTTTCCCCTTCTAAATCTTCATCTTAGCTTCTGAATCTCTCAGCTTAATCAACCTTTTTTCAAGCCTGGGTTATCACTGCTTTCTCAGGTTCTCAAATGTGAAATGTCTCCGTAATCAGCAGGAAGGGTAACAGCCACAGGAATAGAAACACAAAGTCAATCAATCTCCAGCTGCAGAGGCACTATTGCTTCTGAGCCATTGCCTCTGCTAAAAAACCAACTACATTTATATTATTTCAGTTAAACTACATATATTGACACAGCCTGTACCATCTTAATTTTCTGTAAATAACCAAATTATACTGGAATCCTTGTACTATGATAATGATGCTTAAAACAATACTGTTAGCATCCACAATCTTGTGTCCATATAGGCTTTTTTTAATAGGTTTACACTATCATTCTAATGTCTGGATCAGTTTTTTGTTGAAATTAATACTTTTATTCAGCACAGATGCATTAAATTGATCAACAGCGAATGTATAACATTTATAACGTTACAAAAGATTTCTTCTCAAATAAATTCTCTGTTAATGCCTCAGTGGATTACACCTTACAACATTTACACATTCATTCTGTATTTTCAGTGCTATACTGTGACATCTACAAATTTCTCACAATTGCAAACTTACTGGGCAAATAAATGTCTGACTTTGAGATTCTATGTGCTACCCAGAATTGTTATGGATATTTTATTATAGCACATCTGTCACCTGTTCAGTTAGAGTATTTACTCTCTGAAAATCTATATATTCACGTACAAAAACATCCCTCTTCCCCACTGCAAGTTCTTACGCTGTCTCAACTTATATGACGTGATAAATTATCTGCGTGAGATAAGCTTTTTAAAGCATTTGCATGCACTTGATAAAAACTCAAATCAGTAACTGAAAAGAAAATGAAATTCTAAATACAACCAATTTCATACAAGGCCTTCAAAACACCACTAAACTGAAATTAATATTTTGTTTTAGAATAAATATTTATATATTAAACAAGTTATTAGAGAATAGATATTTTTACAAATTTTTATAGATTTTTTGATGAAAACAAATTTAATTGGAGGCAATAAAAACTCAAAAATAGATTAGCATTTCTATTTTGGTTCTTTATACAACGTTTACGAAGCACTGGACAACAAAGTGCTAAATGTGACCCAGAACTACAAAACCAGTCATAAGGGTAAAGTTTTTGAAATTGAGATTTATATGTCATCTGAAAGCTGAATAAATAAGCTTTCCATTGATGTATGGTTTGTCGAGATACAACTATTTAAAAATCTGAAATCTGAGGGTGCAAAAAAATCAAAATACTGAGAAAATCGCTTTTAAAGTTGTCCATATTAAGTTCTTAGCAATGCATATTACTAAACAAATATTACGTTTTGATATATTTATGGTAGGAAATTTACAAAATATCTTCATGGAACACGATCTTTACTTAATATCCTAATGATTTTTGATTTTTGTGCCTATTGCTACAAATATACCTGTGCTACTTACGACTGGTTTTGTGGTGCAGGGTCACAAATATGGTTGAACATCAGTGATAAAAGAAGGATATTAATATTAACATATTAATTTACTATTTTATTTTTCACTCTAAGTGCCTAATGAACTACGAGTATTTGAATACTCATTTATGCATATGTTTCTGTGATATTTTAATCCTGATCAGCTGCAGCTTTCTGGATCAATAGCTTCATCTTCAGCTTTCTGAATGCATTTCAACATTTGCCCTTCTGAACTATGGGTGTGGGGAAATAAATCTGTCCCCAATTCCCTAATCCCCTGTCACAGAATATCTCCTATTCCTCTTAAATATAACATGAAGAAGACTAAAGCTAGTAGTACAAATAACTTGAGGTACAGCCATGTGGCAACGATCCCTGAATTAAAGAAAAAAAAATTGCCTGATCTGAACCCATTTCATTATAATTTGGGTGAGATGACATAAAAAGGGTTCTCACTAGCATCTAATGTTTTAATAAGGACTAGGCTAATTCCCCCGGAAGCTCCAAAGAACCTGACCCAAATGGTAAAATTACTCATATGCATTTTGCGTGCTTTTTTAAACTGTGTCATTCTTGCATATGTGTAAATCTGTGTCCCTAATTCTCTGAGATTGATACAGATTACAGCGTTCAGGGATTTGGACTTCTTTCAATGGCAGGTACAGAGCCTGTCGGAGCCAACAGGTAGTGTCCAAAACTGACCAAATGACTGCCATTGGTCTAAATATACTCATGTACTGATTCCAACATTACGGTTGCTATCTTGTCCCTCCAGGCTGGGAGCCTGTCTGGCCGCCTGTTTGTTTGAATACACAGCCTGGCTGCCAAAATGTGCCCTTTAGACAAATTGTGCCCTCTCAACATGGTGAGCAAGTCCAAGACCTTGATTTACTGAGTTGAATCATCAAGGGAAAGAGACTGGAGCCATATGTCTTTGAATACTGTTTAATATAAATAGCTTTTTGTGAATACTTGTGAAAAAATGTGTGCATAACTAGCACTTCAAATCTTTAAATTTATATTTTTAATACCTTACAGATCGTATTAATGAAATAAAATGCCACTTAAGTGTACTTGAAGAGAGTACACTTTCATGACTATGATATTTTAAAGAGATAGTTCACCCAAAAGTTAAAATTACCCCATGATTTACTCACCCTCGTGCCATAGATATATATGACTTTTTCTTTCAGACGAATACAGTCGGAGTCATATTAAAAAATGTCCTGGCTCTTCCAAGCTTTATAATGGCAGAGAATAGCGGTTGAGATTTTGAAGTAAAATAAAGTGCATGCATCCATCCATCATAAAAAGTACTCCACACAGCTACAGGGGGTTATTAAAGGCCTTCTGAAGTGAAGTGAAGCGAAGCGTTTGAGTAAAAAAAAATAAAATAAAATAAAATCCATATTTAAAACTTTATAAACTGTAATCTCTAACTAACTTTCGTGCACATGTTCATAAGAGAGTGGCATTCCAGCGGATGACATAGGAAACCCTGAATTAGGGATCCGATAAAATTTATAAAATTAAGTGTCTATTAATACTAAGTGCAAATAGCATGTCTTGTTGGCAGAGGCTGTTTACACTAACTCCACTCACCAACATGTGATTGGGCTAGTCAATACTACAACTAAAAGACAACTATTAAACACAAACTCCAGTGGTGTAGATGGTAGGGATGGGCGATATCTTATCGTCTGCAATATACCGGTAAAACTTTTCCCCAAGATAAAAAATTAGTCTTCAATCTACAGTCTACAGTAGCACGTGTGTAATACAGTTTTGCATGTGTATGAGCCTGTTTACAAAGCTTTTGTCCAACAAAGATAATTTACTGACATGCTTTTTCTCTAAATTAACATTGCGAGTGTTTGAAATAACCTTTTCCAATCAGATGTGGTTTCGTATCACAGAATGAGGCAGAAATCATACTATTTTATGGTATTAGCATTGCATTATAAATATACTTTATCCTTATAAAAATACCCAAGATTGCTTAAAGAACACAGACAAACCATATATGGTAGCAATCGTATGTTTATTGCCATGTTTCCTCAGTTAAAATTTCTCTATCTGCATTTTATTCAGCTACAGCCGTAACTGGATTAGAGACTTCCTGCAGTGTCATCAGTACTATTACTTCTGCTATAAAGCATATGTGGAGTTTCTGCGCAAGGGCGCCCTCCGGCTTCCAGTGAATTAAATAGTCATTACATTGTATGTGTGTACTCAGTTGTGCTCTATTTTGGGTAAAAATAGCGAAGATAATACTTTTCTCTAAAGAAACAGGATTCCTTGAATTGTCGTCATTGATATCATTATCGCAACAATACCAAAAATGATAAAATTTCCTTTGATAAAATTTTAAGCCCATATCGTAAAGTGCGTGCCATAGTCTTTTTGACACGATCGACCTGAGTTCGAATCCACCTTTTGTGTAAATAGCATATCGCTAAAAAATACTGCCAATTTTACATAGTTTGAACAGAATGCATTGCTATTTCCACTTAGTGTAAACAGCCTCTATTGCTATTTACTCTTGCAAATACTTGCTGCCTTTATAAAATGTTGCAGCTATTTGTCTACAACAACTAACATAAAAATGCATCAGGCCAAAAAGACCTAAAGGCACTGGCCTCTGTGTTGAGATAAAAATACTAGTTTATGTTGTTTGGAGCACATTTAGGAGTTTGTGATCTTTTCCTTAAAATCCCCCTGTATCAGCTGACTGGTAAGCAAACTCCTCTCGTTGCAGGATTCAGAATTAATCATAGCGAATGTCATTGTGGATGACAGTGAGGCTAAGCACACAGCCAGATGGACTTCACAGGGGCACTTGGAGCTCACTGCGACGCCAGCCTCCACTTGCAACTCCATAAAACTAACTATACAGTGTACAGAGCTGTTCATATCAACATATCTGACACTTTAAATCAGAAATCTGTGCATGTGTAAATAACAATGTGTCTCATTCACATACATTTTTGTGTGTAAAACATTATGTACGAAAAACAAACATTCATGATCCTGATTCATCAATAAATTAGCACTTCTTCTAAATTTAGGATAAAGCACTGAGGCAAAAATCATACTTCCAGTGGTTTTGGAAAAGTGTGAAGCCAAAGTATTTATTTTTAAAGTAACTCTATAATAAGCCTTACTTATTGCAGACTCTGTGTTATAATGGATAATATATTATATATATTTAAAGCACTAACACTAGTCATTTTCTAAAGGTACAAAATGAAATAAAGACAACAAACTTATGGACAATTCAAAATAAGTTTGGCAGATATCTTCAAAACTCTAAACATGTAAATACATAACTTTCATAAAAATATCAATGTATGTTCACAACGACAGGGCGAGTATGGCTTTTACCAAATTTGTCTCTCATTTGCTCTATGAACTAGCTCCACCGTAGGAAACGTCTTCAAGATAAAAGGCTTCTCATGATGGCATTCGGATTCAAAGCCCACCTCTCCTCCCCTGTCTCAGATAGTTCTGAGCTTTCAACCGACACCCACGCTAAGCAAATCATTTCCCATAAATCCCTGAGCCTCATCCACTAGCATGAGCCTGGTCCCTGTCAGAGACATAAATATACATTTTCAAAAAGGATTAGAGCACATTTTTTCTGCACAGATTTCAGCTGTTGCCATTACGACGGGCTCTCGGCTTAAAATAAGATATTCTAAAATAGAATCCAGGGCGGAAAACTGAAAATGTCCCTGAAAAAAAAAAATCTAAGAAAATGAATACACTAAAATCGAATACAGTTCTTCATCAGTGCTCACAGAGAACCGAAAGTAAGATTTTTTGAAAGAGGAAGACATTTATGGTGGTGCTCTACATGGAGCATGTCACAACTATTGTGCTTTGCAAAGTACTAGAACTCATGCATTTCATATCTCGCTTTCAGTTCACACAGATGATTCTCACTCAATCTGATAATTTCCAAAAACGTCACAGACACTTGACATTTTAGGTGAGCGAATATGATTTTAAAGCTTTAACTGGTGCAGATGGTTATTGAAACTCCCCTTTGAGCGCCTATAGCGAGATGAATGACCTTGAATGAAGAACATCTCTAAAAATAGATCCAATCTCAGTAATGCAATGATGTCCACTTATAGGTGCAACAAGTAAATCTATGGAGGCAATTTAGTAATGCAACTCACTTTCTTGACAGTTTACTACAACTTGATTGGTCTGATGCATGACCGTTTTTTGTAATGGAAAAACAGTGATGCACAAGATGTATTTTTATCATTTGAGCAGAAGTGTCATTTTGTCAAGATTAAACACTAATCAACACCTTCAAGACGTTCAGTAAGCAAGTGATAATATACAGTCAGCCAGTCATTATCACAAAACATGTGAAATCGACTGTAGACTCACTACAAGTCTATTTAAACAAATAAATATATGAAAATTAAAGGAGAAGTTGACTTCTAGAACAAAAATTTACAGACAATTTACTCACCCCTTTGTCATCCAAGATGTTTGTGTCTTTCTTTCTTCAGCTGATAAGAAATTATGTTTCTTGAGGAAAAACATTCAGGAATTATTTCCATATAATGGACTTCAATGGTGCCCCAAGTTTGAACGTCCAAAATGCAGTTTAAATGCAGTTTAAATGTAGCTTCAAATGGCTCTAAACGATCCCAGCCGAGGAAGAAGGGTCTTATCTAGCAAAATGATCGGTTATTTTCTAAACAAATTGACAATTTATATACTTTTTAACCTCAAACGCTCGTCCTGTCCAAGTCTGCGTGAACTCAGTTAGGGTATGTAGAAAAACTCCCATCTCGTTTTGTTCCCTAAACAAATTCCCTAATTGTTTAAAAACTTTTAAAGTACCGACCCAGTGTTTACAAAGCAAACATGCAAAGAAGATCAAATGCCCTTTACAAAAAAAATTAAAACAGTGATGTAGTACGATTTTGACGTTGAAAAAGAAAACGTGATGGGAGTTTTTCGACATACCCTAGATGTATTGACCCGGATTACACAGACTAGAGACAAGGATTTGAGGTTAAAAAGTATATAAATTGTCAATTTGTTTAGAAAATGATCGATCGTTTCACTAGGTAAGACCCTTCTTCCTTGGCTGGGATCATTTAGAGCCATTTGAAGCTGCATTTAAACTGCATTTTGGAAGTTCAAACCTGGGGGCACCATTGAAGTCCACTATATGGAGAACATTCCTGAAATGTTTCCCTCAAGATACATAATCTTATCAACTGAACAAAGAAAGACATGAACATCTTGGATGACAAAGGTGTGAGTAAATTATCTGTAAATTTTTGTTCTGGAAGTGAACTTCTCCTTCTTCTTCTTCTTCTTCTTCTTCTTCTTCTTCTTCTTCTTCTTCCTTTAAGTATAGAGTTCAAATAATTTTACTGTGAAGTGTGAAAAGTGAGCACAGTGATACGAGGATGAAACTATCAATGCTGTGTTTTATCTGTGTGCTATCAATGAAAGAATTTTCCATAGACTAAAAAAAAAGATTAACTTTTCAGTCAACTTAAGTGACCCAAAAACTGCTAAATCGGCTCTTCTGTTACATAATCTGAGCAAATTGTGCCCATGTCCTTTTGAATAGAGATGATGTTTATGCTATTTCGCTAGTCTACTTCTAAGAGATGTTGCCAGTGAAGCACTTATATTGCCCTGAATAAAAGTCTGTTTTAAATCTTGCAAGTTAATTCCCTAAACTTGTTCATGTTTGACTGTTTAATAATGAGAATGTCCTCATTTTATGTAAAAATAATGCAAGATATCAAAAAAAAAATCTGTACATCCACTTAGACCTACTTTGGGAGATTGTTTTAACAGGGCTGAGGGAAATGTTTGAACAATTAGTTACTCATTTCCAAGATCCATGTCCTCAACTACTTTAGTTGAAGAATTACAGATTAAACAGAGAAGTGAACCATCACAAATATTCAGCAATAGTAACCACTACATGTTGGTCTTCTGTTCAAAGATAAAATTAGACCAACTAACAAAATGAATGGACAGACCAATGCCAAAAGACAAAGAGCTTTTTGATGTGGGGAAGTCAGTAGCTGTTAGCAGAGGGAAACTGGGAGACTTATTTTAGCAGAAGAGTTTCCTGATGGGAAGTTCCATCAGGTCAGAACCCAGTGGGATCTTGCATTTTCTGAAAGCTCATTTTTGTTGAATGAAATTTTGGATAAAAATTTCTTTGTTAATGTCAACTCACTGTAAGATTAAACAGGTCTGGAGGCCTTCTGGAGCTTGCAAGCATTTCGAGTTGGAACATTCTAGTAGTAAATTTGTCACCGATGGATTTATTTCAAGAGTTTATTGGTGCATCCAAAGCACATTAGCAGAGTTGGTATCATCCAAGTATGATCTCATGGTTCTGTCTATCGTTCTGTCCAGATGTAAAAGTGCTGCATCATCATAATCATCCTAATCGCTGTTTACTGGTTTCTCAATGATGCATTTAATCCAATGAAAGAGAACTTCTAAAGACATACTGGCAGATGTTCAGCCCCATGACAAACCACAAGGAAGAACATCTGAGAAGAATCACTCACATCAGCTCAGACCTTTCATAAACATTGTCTGAACAAGATCTGGTGATATGTCTAGAAAATAAAACAAACAAAAAAAAATTATGGAACTTATGGCCAGTTCTGTTTTCTGCAGTGGAGAAGTCAAAATATCTAGAGAAACAATATGCTAGTTTCACATGACCATATGACATTAGCTTTGTTCCTCATCCTAGTGTGCAAGCAAAAGTATATGATTTTTTTAGAATGATTTTAATTTAGCCCAAACAACCATGAGATTTGTCCATTGTTATCACCTCCATGCAGTGTCTCCACCTTTTGACACAACTTGTCAACAAACTAGTAAATCAACAATTTACCACCATTAGAAAAATCATTGGCTGAATTCACAGAGCCAAACCACAACCAATACAGCCAAAGCAAAAATATTTTTCAGTCTTGTTTCACTTCCAATAGGTTAAATATGGAATCACATTTGCTGACAAAAAGAGTTCACAAAAAGAGTTTTCATTCTTTCTCAAAATCTTCTGCTGCAAATGTCAGTATGCATGTATATAAAAACTGTAGTTGTAAATAGTTTTTTCACATACTACCCAGTGCTCACTTTCATGTAGTAAATGCTAAATATGTAGCATTTATAATGTATGTACAAAAAAAATCATATAAACATTAAAAATTTAAACATTACTGTTTGTTCACCACTGATTTCTATTGATTAGTTGTTGAAATCCTAGTTAAAGCTTTGACTTTGGTAGATGTTTATATTTTGACAAAGTAAGTTGCACTTTAAAAAAATTGAATGTTCAGTGATTCTTACCAGCTCTTGAAAATTTGGACACACATGCAACTTGAGATTTTTGTGGACTGGATCTTATTACAGTTGGGATGCAGACATGTTTGCACTTCTGTAATGTCAAGGGTCAAGAGCCAGGCAAAGGGGTGCCATTGTTATTAATATATGCCACTCACAAGGCAAGTCGAAGGAAAAATAGACAGCCATGATCTGAATCAGTTGCCTTTCACAGACAGCCCTTGAAGAGAGAAGCCAAAAGAGAAGCCAAAGTATCATCTACCCACACAGCTCACCACTATGTCTGGAAAGCGATAACACTGCATGTACTTTCTTCAATTACACTGCAGTCAGGCTGCATTTACTTTCAGTATGCATCACAACCGAACTGTTACTCATACTAGCCTTTCCAAAGAAGAGTAAGATCAGTTTTCAACGTATTAAAAAAAAATAAATTACCAGGAATCCATGTGACTCATATTTCCTCCGCTTCCAATGGTAATTTTTCGAGCTTTTCAATTAAGACATGAGTAGTTGGAAATACAGTGACATCACAGATTCACAGCCTGAAACATACTACAGTGTCCTCCAATAATATTGGCACCCCCATATGAGCAAAGGTGGGTGTAAAAATAAATCTGTGTGGTTTATCCTAATGTTTTATTCATATAAAACCACAAAATTCAATGGAAAGTTGGGGGAAAAAATCTCATTATAAAAGACTAATTTTCTTAGTTCATGTTGGCCACAATTATTTGCACCCAATTATTGCAACATCCTTTTCCCAAGGTAACAGTTCTGAGTTTTCTCCTATAATGCTTGATTAGTTTGGAGAACACCTGACAAAATCAGAGACCATCCCTTCATAAAGAATCTCTCCAGATTCTTAAAATTCCTAGTTCTTTTCAGTTCACCCCACTCATTTTCGACAGGGTTCAGGTCAGGGAACTGGGACAGCCATGGCAAAAGCTTCATTTTGTGCTCAGTGACACATTTTTGTGTTGATTTTGTTCTTTGTTTAATGAAAGATCCAACCACAACCCATTATAAGATTTTTTTACAGGTTAGGCAGTCAGGTTTAGATTTTTATCTGTTGGTATCTGATAGAGTCCATGATGCCATGTACTGTATCTGAACAAGATGTCTAGGACCTCTGGCAGAAAAATAGGCCAACAACATTAAATATCCAGCTGTATGTTTAACCGTGGACATGGAGTATTTTTTTATCCCTGTTTGCGCCAAACCCATCTGGTGGGTTGGCTGCCAAAAGTTTTTTTTTTTCATCTGACCATAGAAGCCATTCCCGTTTAAAGTTCCAGTAGTGTCTGACAACTGAATATGCTGGGGTTTGTTTTTGGATTAGCGAGGAGAATTGTTCTTGAAACCTTCTCAAACAACATGTGGTGATGTAGGAGCTGTCTGATATATTTTTTTAGGCTTTCTGGCACCAAAACTCAACTAATCTCTGTAATTCTCTTGCTGAGATCCTTGGAGAGTCTTTGGCCACTCAGACTCTCCTCATCACCGCACATAACAACAATATAGACACACGTTCTCTTCCAGGCAGATTTGTAACATGTTTAGTTGATTGGAACTTCCTAATTATTGCCCTGATGGTGGAAATGGGGATTTATTTTACCTTCTGTTTTGTGAAACTTAAAAATCTTATTCTGCACATCAGAACTACAGACAGGTCCATATATATTTGGACACTGACACAATTTTCATAATTTCAGCTCTCTATGCCACTAGAAAAGATTTAAAATGAAACAATCAAGATGAAATTGAAGTGCAGATTTTAAGCTTTAATTTAAGGGGTTGAACAAAGGAATTACAACCATTTTTATAGACAGACCGTCCATTTTCAGGGGCTCAAAAGTAATTAGACAAATAAATACAAAAATCATAGTTCATTTTTAATATTTTGTTGAGAATCCTTGCAGGCAATGACTGCCTTAAGTCTGGAACTCATAGACATCACCAGAGACTGGGTTTTCTCCTTTGTGATGCTTTGCCAGGATTTTACTGCAGCTGACTTCAGTTGTTGTTTGTGGGTCTTTCTGCATTTAGTTAATGCATGCTTAATCAAGCCAGAATCAGAAGACTGACTTGGCCATTGCAGAATATTCCACTTTTTTACCTTCAAAAACTCCTAGGTTGCTATTCTGTATGTTTCAGGTCATCTTCCAAGTGTACTATGAAGCGCCACCCAATCAACTTTGCTCCATTTGCCTGAATCTGGGCAGACAGTATCCCTTTACACTTCAGAATTCCTTCCCTCCAGCTGCTTCTGTCTTCTGTCACGTCACCAATAAACACCAGTAACCCAGTGCCACTGGAAGCTATGCATGCTTATGCCATCACACTGCTCCACCATGTTTCACAGATTATGTTGTATGCTTTGGATCATGAGCTGTTCCAAGCCTTCTCCATACTTTTTTCTTCCCATCATTCTGGTACAGGTTGATCTTAATTTCAGCCATCCAAAGAATGCTTTTCCAGAAGTGGTCTGGCTTTTTTAGATGTTTTTTGGCAAAGTCTAATCTGGCCTTGTTTGCACCTCGTGGTGAACCCTCTGTATTTGCTCTTGTGAAATCTTCTCTTGATTGTAGACTTTGACAGTGACACGCTTACCTCCTGTTCTTTACTTGGCTGAATGTTGTGAAAGGGTTTTTCTTCATCCAATCATCCACCACTGTTGTCCTTTCTGGACTTCCAGGCCTTTTTTTAATGTTGCTGAGCTCACCTGTGTGTACTTTTTTTCTTAGAATGTAGCAAACTGTTGATTTGGCCACTGCTAATGTTCTTGCTATCTCTCTAATGGCTTCCTTTTGTTTTTGAAGCCTAACAATTGTCTGTTCTACTTGCATGCAGAGCTTTTTTGACTGTATGATGTTGGTTCAGAGCAACAGCTTCCAAATACAAATGGCACACTTAAAAACAACTCCAGACCTTTTACCTACTTAACTGATAGCCCACAACATGAAACAGCTTTTGAGTCAACTGTCCAATTACTTCTGGTCCCCAGAAAAAAGAGGTGATGTACATATTAAAGAGCTGTAATTCCTTAACGTTTCCTCCAATGTTGATGAGACTACCATTAAATTAAAGCTAAGAGTGTGCACTTTAAGCCCATATATTTATTATATAACTGTAACTTGAATACGTTTTGGTCAACAGCTAAAATAATAAAAATTGTTATATATATATATATATATATATATATATATACCAATATATATATACCTGACTGTATATTCTTTGGTTTTACTCATTGTGATGAGGGAATTCTGTGGAACAGAAAGTCATGTCACCCTGTCGCCCTGGTGTGAAAAAAAAATACTTCTGAGATGATTACTCATAAGAATTTCTAGGGGTGCCAATAATTGTGGCCAACATGCATTGGAGAAAAACAGTTACTTCATAATGAATATTTTCCTCTATTTTCAATTCTTTTACTTCAATGAAAGGTTAGAATTTCATGGAATTTTTAAATGAAAACTCAAAGAGATAAATGACAATTATTTTCATAGCCACCTTTGCTTATATTTACCAGGGGTGCCAATATTAACGGAGGGCACTATATACGTAAATACCTATGAACTTTTGTGCATCGTTACATTTCAAAATGTTGTCAAACAGCATTGCATAATGCAAAAATATGTGCTGCTTTCTCTGCATTGCCACAAGAAGCAGTTTAATGGTTATTAGCATAAATGTCTTCTTTTACTTTTAAACTACTGTTATTGTGGAGCAGTTTGATGGGAGTCTTGTTAAGCAAGCGAATGTCAGTATGTTTACAGCAACTAACCAAACAATAACATATACGGTTAATTAACACAGGTATTTGAAAGTAGCTGTTGCTCCCCTTTGTATTAGGTACTTGCTACCACCAGACCAACACAAGAGCAGACATTAAGCACATTCAACTAGACCTCAAGTCTCAAAGGTGGCAACAAGAAGTTCAATTCATTTCAGTAAAAGATTCATTTGCACATTCTCTAAATGGTACATTTTAACCCATGTGTCTTTTGATGGGAAATATTTGTCATTATATTTGACACATTTCCATAAATTAGTGCGATTGCTAGTTTGAGTGTATTTGTTGTAAAATTAATTATTGCTGTCAGTCTAATTTACATATTGTTTTGCAAAACATGAGATAAATACCTTGAGTGTGGAACTAAATAATAGCATCTTCAGTGTTCATCTTCAATTCTACAGTTATATCTATATTTTCAGTGTAGTTTTATTATCTTGCATCTAACTACTTTTTTAAAAAAGGGTAGATTGACTGTAGTTGAAATACTTTATTTTCCAGGAGTTTTTTTTTATTTTTATTATTATACAAATGTTCTTTGACTTATATTAACATCAAGAGTTTAAAGTGCACACAAAAAAGGAACATTAACAGAACATATTGTGTACAACAAATTTTATTTTCTGGTAAATATGGTACTTTAAATGTTGAGTAGCTTGTATCTTGGCAAGCTACAGCTATAATATAGCTTCCCCACCACTGGTTCAACAAGATAAATGACTTGATGATTAAGATAGTGACCTGATGCAGAAAGAATGCAGGCATCAGACTGTGGGACTCTAGAGAGATAAACTCCCTCCAGGTGAGGTTGAGGTCTGGACTTCACACTACTCTTTTAGGAAAACTGTAACATTTTATAGAGTCTGGTAAAACTCTGAATTTCCAGTCCTCTCTGTGGTTTCCCCGACATTTCTTGGCAGCTGAATGCAAACAGAATAGTTGTCTCTGGGGCTCTCATGTGCTTTCTTTGTGCTCAGAAGTCCTAAACAAAAACCAAAAAGGCTCTAACTCAGCTGAAAGAGCAAATTTCTTCTAGCTGAAGAGACAGTAGTTATATTTTGATAATTGCAAATGTTGCTGTCTGTTTCATTTGGAAAGAGATACAAGCTGCAGTGCACCAGTGCGACACAAAGACATTGCTTTTAAAAAAACATATTTGTGGAGTCATCTTTTTGGAAAATCAAACCACAAGGAAGATAATCTACAAGATGAGATCTCTTAAGCAGGCAATGAGAATTTTGCTAGAATAAATTTTTTTAGTTTTTTTCTCAAGAAAACAACTATGGTCATACGTGCTACCTCAGAGTTTCAGAAGAGCTCTCAACAAAAGAATCAGCTTACTGAGACACAGCCTGAAAACAAAAGTCCCATCAAATTTTTCCTGGACCGAATCAACATTAGATTACCTGAGAAATGAACAAGCAATAAAATGTTCTTCTGAGAAGAAACCAAGCTCTCGAGTAGCTAAAATGATGCTGGAAAATGTTAAAGGGATAGTTCATCCAAACATGAAAATACTCACCCTCAAGTCATTTTTAATCTGCACAAGTTACTTTCTTCTGTGGAACAATAAAAGATTAGTCTAGATCTTCTTTAATAAAACATGTTTCCTTGTTTCACATTAAATTTCGGGTGGGAATCTTCTCTTTGATATGCAGGAGCTCTAGTTATATTTTGCTATATAAGCTATAATAGATTTTTGCGATATTTCAAACTGAGTAACTTCCTGCTTTTTGCTACTGCAGTGTTACACGAGACGTGATCCCGTGATGCCCTACAGTGCAATTGGGTCCTCACAAATCTCCAACAGCACTTACGTTAAAGGAAACAGTGTATGCAGGTCCATCGCCACTGCAATGCTGCATAACTGTTCATTCGAGTCAGCAAATCCAAATATTTTATCCTTTACAGAATCATGGACATATGAAAAAGGCAATAACCCAACAGGAGGTAAGGACTGAAGAGAATCTAACACCTTACGAAAACAAACCCTGGGAGAAGCGCTTTTTCCAGAATCCTAAGAAGGATAAAATGCTGAAATAAAGTGACTAGTGACCAGCAGATACACTACTTGCTTCACTAGCATACTATAGCACAGTCTGAGGATCACATATCCATATGCTTTCTTCAGATCAGCAGCCTGAACATTCTTTGCAACAATTCATGTTTGATATTTGAGAGTACTCTGATATCCAACTCTATCCCAACTGGCTTGGCGTCACTTTTCCTTTCCCAACTTCAAAAGCCTGTCTTCTCTAAACCCTACGGGTCTCCAGTCCACATATCAAAATCCTTTTAAAGGAGGATGACAGCCTTCAACCTATAAAGAACATCCTGGAACCCGTCCTCCAATCTTACATGTACACTCAAGACAATTTGATTTCAATGTCCAGGTTGGGATGCTTTATCTATTGAGCTTTGAAGACTACCCTGAGGTACAGTTTGTGCTGAATGCTGTAAGTAAAGTGTTGATGACCCTGTGGGCTTGACCTCATCTTTTAAACACAGAGTTTGCCTTGTGTGAAGGTTTTACATATACAAAAGCTCGACAGCACGGTATGAGTTGTATTGTAACGCCACATGGATGAATACCAGGAAGAGGAATGTGAGTTAACTCAAACAAGGATGGCCGTACTCTGCGATAAGGTCAACTATGTGGGTTTAAAGCCTATTATGAGTTTTGCTTACAGGAAAAAGGAGAGAGTTGTGTTTGCGTCTGGTATAGTCGTGTGGTTTCATGCACGTAGAACAGGAGCATTGTTTGGGACAAAGTTTAAAAGTGAATATAGAGGAAGGCAGCTGTTTACAGAGGCTGAAAGTCTTTGTCTTTGTTGCCCTCACTTCAACCATGCATAAAGGGGCAACTCTGGGACATCAGTTTATTCAAAGCAATAATCATATAATCAAGCAAATTACAGTGTTGATGCGGAAAACAAACATCTCAGTGAAAATGAAAGAATCCGAATCCCTCGGAAAAAAAAATGATTGATTTTATGTCCAGATTTTTTTCGTGAAATATCTGCAAAATTGTACCTATTTTTCTTGCACAATGACATTGAGTTTAAACAACTGAAATATATCAGAGCTGGTATTTTTGCTAACTAATGGGAGGAGAATTTGAGAATAATTTATTTGGATCATATGGTTTTCATCAGTGGTCAACCAATATGGGTTTAATTCAGTGAAAACTGGGACCCTAGGCCACAAAATCTTAGGTCAAAATAATTGATTTTACTTTTATGCCAAAAATCAGTAGGATATTTTATAAAGATCATGTCACATGATATATCATATATCAAATCTTAATTTTTGATTAGTAATATGCAATGCTAAGAACTTCATTTGGACAAACAGTGATTTTCTCAGTATTTAGATTTTTTTTGTTTTGCACCCTCAGATTCCAGATTTTCAAATAGTTATATCTCGACCAAATATTGTCCTATCCTAACAAACCAAACATCATTAAGACTGGTTTTGTGGTCCAGAGTCACAATTGGTAATAACTTGCAGATGACCAATAATAATGATATTTATAAATGAAACAATTTAATAGGTTAAATATTGCCAAGTTTCTTCTGATACACGCTGTAACACATACGCCACAATTCACTACATCATGCTGAATCACAATATCAAAACTGGATTCTGATTTAAACTGCGACAGACTGCTTTTTCATTGATTAAACTTTTTAAAATGAATTAACACATTAAATCCTGGAATAATGATGTAACATGATTAAAAAATATATATGAACATGAAAGAAAAAGCAAGCATTTTCTGAAAATAATCCAAACCAAACTTCTAGGCCGGGATGCTGAATCAACAATGCATTACCAATGATCCACAGTTTCATTTCAACACAAAGGGATCAGTTACCTCACTATCCTGTACAGCGCCCACAGCCACGAGGGCCATACAAATTGCATATATGCAGTACTTAAGTACTCTGAGACAGTAGTTATTAAAAGAGGTACCATTTCCATCTGGTACAAAAGATGAGAGTGCATAATAGAAGATTGACAGACAGCTCTTGCCTCGCCCTACTCTGTCCTGCCACGCAAATGGAAAGGAGCTCCTTAAGCCCTGATATACTTAAATCAATAGATATTTCGTATGGGAAGCTGCAAATATTTGTGTTTGACATGATCATCTGGTCATTGTCTTCTAACTGGCAAATCACAAGTGCTATAGTGAAGACTCCCTTGAGCTGAGCAAACAGTATACAGAATCCCTTGCACAACTCTCTGGAGGTCAAAGCATGAACTGCAACCTACTGTAACATCGGAGTACAGCAAATAGGCAAGAGAAAGATGGAAATGAATTAAAAACGTGTAACTTTACGTTTAAAAATGTATGGAGGTATGCACTGTAAAAATGTAATTACCTCAAAAAATCATCAAATATTTAATTAATGCGTTTTAAATCGATTCAGAAATCGATTTTCAAAAAAGACAAGAAAAAAGGAATAGGTAAAACAAGAGGTTCAGCATTCATTCCAGACGGATGCATCCCATTTCGTGCATCCATCCGCATACAGGTATAATGCAAGTTTTATTCTTTTCTACGCAACAAAGTAACACCATACTAAAATAAAGGAGTCTGTTTAAGTTAGGTTTTATTTATCTTACCAGTCGTTTGCCGAAGTCTCGCTGATAACGTCCTGGTAGGCTGTTAAGAGGGCCAGTCTGTTCTTGCTGAGATTCACAGCCATGTTGCTGCCACTGCAATCATCCAGACCAGTGTAGCAGTGATGATGAGGAACGCGAGAGTCACTGCGGAGCGCGAGAAGAGGAGGAGAGATGTTGCACGCCGAACAAAGAGACGCTGCTGCTGTTGCTCTGCTGGGCTGCGCGGTCCTAGCGCCCCAGCGTTCCGTGCGTTATTGTGTTCAAAACCGCTACAATGCAGCACAAGTGGGTAAAATAACGAAGCCAAACTGTTTAACAAGCCGTCTTAAAAAACGCGATGCTCATGGCACGAGACCCAGATAAGACTAAGACGTTATGTGATGCATGTGTACACAGAATAAATGGAACGCAGTAATTTTTATGTAATTTATGTAATTCAGTAACACTTTATGTAATTTATTTAAATATATATAAATTAATATTTTTATTCAGCAAGGTCAAACTGTTTAAAAAGTGACTTTAAAGGCTTTTATAATATTACAAAACATTATATAACCAATAAATGCTGAATCAAGTGTATCGAAAAAATAAAAAAGAATTATGGTAAGCCATTAACTATAGCTTTTGCCTCAATAAACTCCCATTTGCTGCTTATTAATAGTTAGTAGGATAGTAGTTAAATTCAGGTAATCTGTAGGATTAGGGATATAGAATATGGTCATGCAGAATAGGTGCTTTATAAGTACTAATAAACAGCCAATATGTTAATTATAGGCATGCTAATAAGTAACTAGTTAATAGTGAGAATTGTTCCCTATACTAAAATGTTATATTTTTTTTTTCTTGAGCACCAAATCAGCATATTAGAATCATTTCTGAAGGATCATGTAAAACTGAACACTAATGGCTGAAAAATGTCAAAATTCAGCTTTTCCATTACAGAAGAAATGACATTTTATAATATATTAAAACAGAGAACTGTTATATGTAAAATATATATATATATATATATATATATATATATATATATATATATATATTTAAACACTAATGTACACATAATGCATAAATATTTAGTAAAATCAGAATTGTTATAAATATTAAATCTTTACCCTACAAACCAGTCAAAACAAAATTTATTCAGGTACATTCAATATTTCTCACTTTATCATAGTTTATTTGCTATAGTTTAGAAAATGGAAATAAAATATGACTCTCTAATAAAATAAAACTGTGACGGAACAAATTCATCTTGATAATGTCAGATAACTTTGACAGAAAGGTATGTAACAAAACATGGTCACGCCAAAGTGTCAAATCAAATTTTTGGTCTCAAATGTTTTCAATTTTACTGGTAGTATGAATAATTTTGGGTATTATATGTCAAAGTTTATTTTATTTTGCTATCCTCACTTACTTAAATGAACTATAGTGTCCTACACCCACTAGTAAAAAAAATATATATATATCAAAAAGTTATTTTTTGTTTGACTGTAATGGTTCAAAATAATTTCAGTATCAAAAAAGTAACAGCATTAGAGCAAAGTCCATAAATCAGAGCTGTACAGTCAAGTAATTCAGCAAACCTGAGATAAGTCTCTTATAGGATTTTGCGATTAATAATCCTTTATCATATGTTACAATGGATGTGCATTGAGACAGTAGAAGCTTTCCAGTTGTCGATATGTTTGATCCCCAAATGCTTCCAGATGTATATATCATAGTAGAAGTTACTTATGACAGAATGTGTTCAACTACCAAAGGGAACCAAACATTTTCAGATATATCAAACGCAGCATTGGGACGCCATTTAGCACTGTCCTGTTCTTCTGTGCAGTAAGCTGTAGGACAACGTCAAATGTGAAAGATATCCTGTGGTGGGAACATCACCATCCCTTAAATAGTAAACAAATGCACACCTTATCCTATAGTATCCTGTACTTAACAACCTCTTAACAGCAGTGTCCTAGACCTCCGTGGATTCTGTCCAATCCCATATCATGGCAAAAAGCCAGGATCTGCCAGTCACAGCAAGGGTCAGTGTGTAATGTATTCAACTAGAGCACAGATTTCATCCATGATACACACACTTCCTGTAGGGTTCTTTATTTCTGGCTGAAAACAATGGCAGAGCATCTAATCCCACGACCCACAAACATACATTTTCAGTGCTGCGAAATGCACACACACACACACACACACACACACAAATAAGCTATAGAGCTTAGCCCTTCACCCTCCTTACAGCCCAGCCGCTACCCCCCACACACACAAATACACGCACACACATTCACCTTCCTCTGCAGTCTCATCCAATCAGGATCTCTGTTTGCCCCAGAGCTTCCCCTCCCCTTGGCTGCCCACTAAATGGGTTACCATTAATTAATTCTTCTCACTCATCTGGTCCTTGGCGTCTCCTACTGCCTACAAAGGTAGCAATTATATTCAGTGGAGATGAGGATTGTTCTTAGGGAAGACATCTGTCCGGCAGAGCCTCGGCAGGCATCCAAAAGGAGGCATGTGAGGAGAGCTTTGCCATTCAGCAGTACAACTTTGTGAACACAATACCAGACTTTAACAAATTTAACCGCTACAGTGGGTTTAACAACATAAGTGATTTTAGCACCAAAGTGCGTTTGGGTGATTTTTTCACCCAAACGCATTCTCTTCAGTGTGCTATTAATTATAATTTCCTAATATACTGCAAAGTAGCAATACTGTAAGTTGGATTTGGTGTTAAAGACATATATACCATCAAGATTTTTTATGTTTTTTAAAGAAACCTTCTTCTTCTCACCAAGCCTGCATTTATTTGATCCACAGTACAGCAAAAACAGTAAAATTCTGAAATATTTTTACTATTTAAAATAACTGTTTTCTATATTTTAAAATGTAATTTATTCCTATGATTTCAAAGCTGAATTTTTGACATCACTATTCCAGTCACATGATCTTCCAGAAATCATTCTAATATTCTGATTTGCTGTTCAAAAAACATTTATTATTATTATTATTATTATTATTATTATTATTATTATTATGTTGAAAACAGCTGAGTAGAATTTTTTTCGGGTTACTTTAATGAATAGAAAGTTCAGAAGAACTTTGGATCAAATAAATGCAGGCTTGGTTACTGGTAGGGAATATATATCATTTACAGTAAAAATTGTACTATACAATATACTGTAAATTTAAAAAAAAATAATATATGACCTCAGTATATCATCAGTAGCCACGGTTATTCGTTTTGTGCTGATATATACGCTTTTTTGACTCTCAAAGCCAACAACTTTTATTTTATGAATAACCAAGGACCATGGTTTCAGCTAAAAATATTATTTACTGTTCTACTTAAAAAAAAACATCATCTCCATTTTGAATGAGAGTGGGTAAATTAAAAGCAAATTCTCATTTTTGGGTGAACTATCCCTTTAATTTAGTGATGGGATGTTTGAACTATTACTGCCTCTTCTCATCTCTTTATTCAGTAATTTGAATGTAATGAAAAAGTTATATTTTCATTAGCCACCTTCCCTGTAGATTTACAAACACAATATTTGATCATACTTTCAAATTAGGAAATCATTGTCTTGACAGACAAGACAACGGCAGTGATTGTAATTTCTATTTGCTTTTGATGCAACGCGACACTTGCCAGTGGGCGGGGCCTATCAGTTTGCCTTGCTCTGGAGGCAGTGTTTATGCAAATGTTTGTGCCAGAGTGATGTCATCTCGCACCTCAGATTCAAACGAGCCATTTTTGGAGCTTGATTACAAAAATTCTTTGTTTATAATGAGGAGGAGGTTTTAAGCTATAAAACCTGCAGGATGTTTTGGTACAAAGACCTCTCACATGCCAAAAGATTAAGGCGAATTTGATTTCTCATGTCATGATCCCTTTAAAAAAACACTGATTCATAGTTATGTTTGATACTGTGACACACACCTCTTTGCTAGAAATATATTTCCTCTTAAGCCCAAAACCAAGCTAGGCATATTTTTTTTCCACTGACACTTTCTGCATTTGCTTATTCGTTTTAGGACTTATGTGTAAACTGTTTATAAATTGTAAACATTTTAGACCCTCCAAACACATGAAAGTTTATCTATCACACTCTCAGCTTCCAGCTTCCCTTATGTGGACTGTCCACAGAAAGTGCCACAAAGTACTTTTGATTGGCTAAACAAAGAATTGAGTGACTACTTCATATTTACGTCAGAGATTTCTTTTATTTTCTACACACCATTCCAATAAATGATTCTTCAAAATAAATAATCTTCTGTTCAATTATGAACTACATCATGTAATTATATATAATTATATTATATAAATATAATGTGTGAAATGGGAATTTCTACAATACTGCATTGCTAACTGAAAAAAAAAAAAAAAAAAAAAAAAAAAAAAATCCACAATTAAGTATACTAAGGTAAATTAGTCCATGCACTTTTATGAATACATTGTGCATTCCAAGATGGTCTGATGTCACAGGATGAGTGTGCATCCAGATGACATTATTTGAACAGTAAGAGAACAGTCATGGTTGCAGGAATTCTGATTAGTGCTGACAGTGGTCTCCAGTCACCACCATAACACTTTACTTATTCATGCTACATACAAGCACACGCACACACACACACACACACACACACACACACACACACACACACACACACACACACACACACACACACACCCCCCTGTCTCCTAACCAGGGGTAAAACAGATGGATAGAAAACTGTCATTATGCATACTGCAAAATATAAAAATTAAAATATTTGTTTAATAAAATTTAGTAATAAAAACAGCCAATGCAATGCAAATGAGTAGGTAGTAGCCTCAAGTCTTTGTGCAATATTTTCATGTTTACTGTTTGGATTTCAGATAGGCTATTTGGAAAGAGTTAGTAAGATGAAAGATGGCTCTAAAGGGTTAAAGAATCACAGCAGCTTTGAGAAAATACAATCCACATACCAGACATATGAAAGCGAGACCCATGGAGAGCCTTTTAAGTTAAAACAAAGAATCTGACCAGCGGAAAGACCCGTGAGTTATGTCCAAAAAAGGAGGGAACTATCCCATTTTTTCAGTTGTACAAAAAAAAAAAAAAAAAAAAAAAAAAAAAAAAAAAATCTCATATAAAACTTTGTCCAATGTTTTGTCTTGTCTGAAGCATTTACTGGAAACTGCTGACATAACCTGTTTAAGAATTGAGAGAGCACTGAGCAATATCACCATCTTCTTTGCTTTGTTTGGACTGACGGTCAATTTTGACTAGTTTGATTTTAGGACTGGTTTAGGAAGCTATATTAACATCATAGAAATTTATAATGTTTTTACAGCCTGTTTAGGGGTTAGTAAGAGGTTGTTGAATGGCCTTGTAAACGTAAGATGATATCGCACCCTGGTGGCCACAAACTGCAGCAACAGTATTAGCCAATGCGGATGAGAGCGCCCTCCCTTACAAAAATTACCATGGCAGCCAGTTACTGCAGTTTGTCAGTACCATAAAAATCCATGGTATGTTTACATTAGAGACCACTGTCATCAAAAATAAATTGAAATAAAAAAAATAACATTAACACTATTTACGATTTTACAGTAACTATTGTGGTCACAACTCTCCTTAACTATTAACTAAGATTTTGTTTCGATAAACTTTTTTTTTTTTTTTTTTTTTTTGCATATTAATAGTTAATACGGTAGGCGTTACTTTTAGGTATGGAACAGAATTAAGGGATCTAAAATGCAGAATAAGGCATTAATATGTGCTTTGCAAGTACTAATAAGCAACCAATATTAGGGGTGCACCGATCCGATATTAGGATCGGATATCGGCCGCGATATTGAAAAAATAGCTGGATCGGGGATCGGAAAAATTAACAGATCCACGGGCCGATCCAGCTTGTTTCCTCTTTTTTTTTTTCCCTCCGTCGCAGCCAGTGACTTATAAATATAGGTCGCTATAGGGGTGTCTACATTTTAATATTAAAAACAATATTAATAGTATAGTTATTAGTTAAAAATGTTTTAACTTTAGAAATGAGTCAATTTATACAATGTCTAAAATGTTATAAATAAGTCCGGGCTTTTCAGGTCATAGTTCAGACATGGCTGGGCTTCGGGCCTGTTCTAGGCTTATCCTTATTTTTATATTTTATACATACACCAATTATGGTGATGAAAACAAATTTCTGGGCTGGTGGAAACAACACGAGACTTCCCTTTCGCTTTCACTTTCGAGACCGGCTCCGGAAGCGTTTAGTGTCTCCGCCATCAGCAGCAAATCAGCGCATCTGGAAGAGATCTGCGTTCAAGCGCACGCAATGGGCTGAAACTTCCCACACAGCTCCGGCAAACGTAATTACAGTGAATGTGTCGGGGGAAATAGAAAGGAGATATTTTAATTATTTATGAACACACCAGTGTTTTCCCAAGGATGAAGTTGCCGATCCTGACTCACCATCTCCTCTCTGGACGCGCCTTTAGAGAAATGCATCTTTACAGATTACATATTGAAGAGTTTTTTTTTTGTTTTTTTTGAAAGAGTATTAGTTTTGTTTCGTTAAGTACTAATTTCAAGCTTTCTATAGATATATGTATCATGTCTGTGAGGTATGTATTCGCTGAGTTTCCGTTAATTTTTGTGAAGCGTTGAGGCAACAGAAAGCGCATCATGTTTGTTTTCTTTATTTAATAAAAGCACCGTTTGCAACGTTTTGTTGATATTGTGAGTGCAGACAAACAAAAGACCCTTAACAGTTCCGAATGATGTATTACTCTTACCTTTACGAGCAAAAATGACGGAACATTTTAAATTGTTTCCACTGAAAAAAAAATGCAAGTAATGGTGCTGGCGCCTCCATTTCCTGCAGTTCGGCTTTAGCTTCTACTCTCCGCAAAAAGGATTGGGTACGCATCTAATAGCGCACGTTTATCTGTTTAACGTTGAAACTAACATTGTTTTATATCTGAACTCTTTTAGCCCTATATCTATAGATCTTATTTTAGGCAAGTCGTGATTTGAGAAGGCAAAATTGATCAAACAGACTGTGCGTGTTTGATCAATGTGTCCGATCAGTCTTTCGCTGACCACTTGGTCATTACTTTAAAAAACAAAAACTTAGCCTATATTTAATGAACAAAAATGCTCCAAATGTTTTTCTAAATGAAACGAAATATAATCACTTTGCCATTAAAACTGAGCTATTTCAATAGATGAAACAGTAGTATAAGGTGTTTTGGGTGAAGACGGGCTCGGACCGAGAATTCCAATAAGCTGTCTGACAAGGCCCGTGCTGGGCTATAATGAACATTTATCCCAATACTTAAGTTATTATTTAATGTTTGCAACAAAGAAATGTAGCCTATACCGTGTATCCTGCTCGTGAAGCTTGTTTAAACGTAAAGCTTAACTTACATGACCAGAGCTCTCTCTGGATCAGCGGTTGCGGGAAAGCAGGTTTAAATATTCCGATGTGATTGCGATTTCAAATGTTTTATAGACATGGCGAAGTCATAATCATAGCAATAAGATTGTGTGTGTTTGAATCGAGATCGCAAACTTTTAATGAATAATCCATATGCGTCTATAGCCTATGTATGTCATAATTTGTACCAGACCTCAAAAGTTACCCGGGCCCGTGTTTTGGCACAAACCTCTCGTGGGGGCGGGCTTAACAACGATCTACTCTGAATGGCTAATGAGCTTTTGATGGACAGTTGCTCTCTGACCTGGAAGCACGGACGGTGACGTCAGTGGCGCACATATTGGAAAGTTGTTGCGGTGTGCAATACGTCGTGCTTTGTTTATATTAAGTATTAATGTTATTAGTATTTCACCTACGGTCGTCTCTTAGTTTCTAAAGATGAGCTCCCAGCAGAGACACGGAGCAGCATCATCTTCCACCTCAGCTTGTCCCTCAGGGCAGCTTGAAGTAAGTTCGTGTTGCTAAAGTAACGTTAATCAACAACATCGATAAAAGTTTTATTCATGTACAGTGTGCAACAGTTCTGATATTTTCTATAAACAAAGCACGACGTATTGCACCACTGACGTCACCGTCCGTGCTTCCAGGTCAGAGAGCAACTGTCCATCAAAAGCTCATTAGCCAGTTAGAGTAGATCGCTGTTAAGCCCGCCCCCACGAGAGGTTTGTGCCAAAACAGCAAACGAAAATTTGCGAAGCGTAAGCGAAAGCTGTGGCAACGCATTCAGAATCCATGATTCGCGAAAACGATTCTTTGAAAATCATTAACAAAGAATGAAGCATATTTGAAGAGCATGTTAAATTCGTGCGACTGAGTTCATTTTTTCATTTTCATTGTGTTTTTCTTCTTTTGCAGTGGCATATTTTTGATCGTTTCTTGGAAAGTTACGTTCAGTTTTATAAAGTTACGTTCATTCTTATTGGCACAAAAATAATCCCATACTAAAGTACCAAGTCAATGTTTACAAAGTGAACATACAAAGGAGATCAAACGCCCTTTACAAAAAAAAAAAAAAGGTAGAACAGCGATGTAGGATGATTTTGACGTTGAAGAAGAAAACGAGACGGGAGTTTTTCGACATACCCTAACTATTGACCCGGATTACACAAAATACGCATGCGCACCGCAGAGACGAGACAAGAGCATTTGAGGTAAAAGGTATATAAATTGTCAATTTGTTTCGAAAATGCTCGATCGTTTTGTTAGATAAGACCCTTCTTCCTCGGCTGGTAATATGTATGCAATATGCATGCTAATAAGCAACTAATTAAGAAACTGTAAAATAAAGTGTTACCGGTTGCCGCTGTTGTTACTATAAAATGATAAATGGCATTATCTCTTTGTAATGTAAGAAACGTTGAAATATATTAATTTTTGCATTTGCTTCATTAAAGTAAAACAATGTAAGTATATATTTTTTTATTATAAATATTCAGTGTTTAAACATGTCTGCAATGACGATCTGTCACAGAGTCCATGTCCCATTAGCATAAGCATGCAAAATAAGGAAAAAAAATTGTAACCTGGTGGTATTACAACAGTTTATACATTAACATTAAATAAGGATTAGCGTTCTGTTTGGCTGTCTTTCAAGTACAGAAATTAAATGAAAGAAAAATACGACCAACAGATTAATAAAGAATGATCATACATGTTTTACACAAGCAATTAATTACTGTTCATTGTAGCAAACTGAGTGTAAATTATGAAAATATAATTTGTCATCTGTAAACCTGTGAAATACATTGCATTAAGAGAGGTCAGTCTAAAAGGAGGAGTGAAAAGCAAATTAAGTTATCCATTTTCTCACAACAGGCGGCTCTACATAAGTTTCTTTGTAAACACATATCAATGATGTCTATAAATGATGTCACAAATAGTAATTACCTACAATATATGACTATATGTTAATAAAATACACTTTTAAATGATAGAAAAAAAAAGGAAATTTGCATTGGGACCCAAAATATGCATACTATTTGCACAATACAGTACATTGTTTTAAAACGAGTAGCTATGGAAAATGATAAAATCCAGCACAGAGGTCATACGGAGGCCTTTTCTTAAATAGCAAAGTTTAACAAATACACATAAAGAGGAGAAAATCACACTGCCTAAGAACAGTGAAGAAGAACTGAGATAAAGGAGTAAAACAGATAAATAATAAACGATTATGACCTACACCCACAAAATGACACTGCTTTCATCATAAAATAAAAACAAATTACAATTTATAAACAAAGCATTTATATTTAAGAAAGAAAAAAAAAAAAATACAGTAGCTGACCGAATCTTCTGCAATGATGTCACAATATGTGTTTGATATCTGGATCCAACAGTAACTGGACCCAGATTCTGAGTCCTTGTTTTTCTTAAATACCTGTATGTTTCAAAGAAATCAAATGCTCCATGAGTCATTTAATTCAATCGAGTCATGTGTCCTTTATTGGCTGGCCATTTGATGATCCACTAACTACAGCATATGTTTCAACTTAAAAGTACTAAAATATAGACTAATCAAGTTCAAGGCACCTTATCTTTGGTAGAACCATGGCCACCTGCATCAGTTCAAAGTTTAGTAGTGTTTTAAAAGCAGGTACTTAGCAGATAGCAACGCATCTGCAGAACTGTCTCTTTGATCATACACAACACAAACGTGTCCACGGGAAAGGCAGAGCAGAAAGGAGTGATAAAGTAGCAAGCGCTCCCAAGTCTGTATGCTAACAGCTTGATGGCTTCGAAATGAGGGAACTAGAAAGTACTTTGAGAGAGGAAACTGCGTCCGACTCTTTGATGTCATCAGTAGGTACACACTGCGAGTAGAGGTCACTGTTTGGTTGAGGTTCTAGATCTGGATCCAGAGATGCGCTCTCTGGTTCTTTCTTAACTGTCACTGAGATTGTGCTGGTCTTGTCTTCCCCTTGTTTCAGATGATAAATACAAGGTAGAGTGTCCGGGGAAGCACCAATACTGGAGGGCTTTTCAGGTGGGACATCCAAGTGGGGCACTAAGGAGAAACAAGTAGCCTCAGGAAGAGTCAAAGCCACATTGGTCCTGTCCTGAACTAAAGCTCTGGCCCTGCTGGGAGAGCTAAGATCAGCTGGCTCATCTTGGTTCAAAGGCACCAGAAGGGACGTGCCATTCCACTTCAGAGATCCTCCGAGATCCTCGCCTTCCATCTTTGGCCTTTTGGTCAATAACTGGTCATCCCGACTCTGCAGTTCTGCAAGTTCCACAAGCTCCACGTCTCCAGCAGACCTTTTGGTAATGGCTCGCTTGCTCAGGTTCAGCGGGAGCGATTGGTCTTGAGGAATACTTCCATTGGGTTGGGAGGCCTTGCTTAGATCCTGAGCCAGAACTTCAGAAAGTCGCTTGGTGAAGGTGTTCATGTGTGTCGAGCCAAGACGGGTGCGCATCAGTTGACGCAACTGCAGACTGCAGCCGATGTCCAGCGGGAGGATCCTAAGAGGGGGCAGGGGAGCTCTAGTCACGGCGAGTCCTCCGTTCTGCAACGAGGCATCCGAACTACACCCTGAACACTGGTGCTGGGGACTCTCAGGAGTCTCAGGCGTACTGACTTTGGGCTGATGCACCATAATTGTCTGGTGGGGCGTGGAAGAATCTTGAGGAGTTACCTCATGAGTACTCGCTCCATTAAGACCTAGTCGGGCTCGGAAGAGATCCAAAGGACAAAGTCCTTTAGTAGGACTGAATCCTTCTAGTGAACCACCTGCTATTAATTTGCAAGGAACTGACAGAAAAGAAGGAGCTTGAGGTTCTACAGTCTCCATCTTCACATCTCGCCCCAGCACAGGTTGGTGGGGCACTGGTGTAGAGGATACGAGCGACAGACCTTGGCCATGAGGATGCTTGGTGAGCTTCAGTTCTTGAAAAATAGTCATCGGCTGGACAATCTCTTGATGGGGTCTTGCTGGTTTCTCTAAGGGAGGTTTGGGGTGCAAGGGCGGTCTTCCAACTCTGCCTCTGGCCAGAACTTTGGCATTGCGTTTTCCAGGCGGTCTTCCTCTTTTGCGTACAACAACAGCACCATCTGGTGGTGAGGTCTGAAAATGTAGCACAAAAAAGAATTTTTTTTTATTTTACTAATGCATATTGCACAAAAAATGCAAAGTATTTTTTGATAAAAGTTGGATATAATACGATAGGATGGTGTTACACAAAATCTGAGTGCACACAGCTATTTTTATCAGGTCATCATCACATTTTTAAGTGTTTTTCTCTACAGAGGTGTGGCATAATGTATATCAGATCAACTGCATACAGTATATTGATTCTTTACTTCATGTCAGTCAAGCTGCTTTTCCTGTGTGGCTTTATGGTTTTTTTTTAACCACTGTATTCAGAGAACTTGCACGTACCGAACAAAAGAATCAGCATTTCTCTTTTCCTGTGTTACAGATAAGTAAAATCCTCACCTGGTTGGTAACTGCATTCTTTTTTGGGGTGTTTGACACGCCTCTGCCCCGCACAGTCTTTTTGATGGTAGTGGGTGAGACAAATGTAGCTCTAGGCTTGCCAAGTTCTGTGTTTTCTCCCCTTACATGCAGTTCATAAGGGAGCATCAGCCTAGAATTGATTGACAGAGAAATCAGTTAGTTGAGCAAAGCCCTTTGATACAGCAGGAATGAACTGTTGCTGTAATCAGAGCCTCAAGCTCACCTTTCATAATGCCTTCTGGTGCAGGTGGCAGCGCTGGTGCTGCCTGGGCTTCCACCCAACTCATTATACACGGTCTTCCACAAACGATGCGATGTCACCTGCAGGTGATGGGAAGGACAATTATTCTCACTTACACTATTGAGATCACCACTATCACTTTCACTCTGTTATGATGGATTACAGCTTACTCAGCAGGGCCAAGTAATGAAACAACATGATAAACTTACCCTCTCATAGCCCCCTAGTCTTTTTACAACTGAATACATGAGGAAAAGGTCAACTGTGGACAAATAGGAAGACAGCTTGGTTAATTATTGAGTTCAGTTGGAAAAAACTACATTGAAGTGATTCTTAAATATCAGTTATGTATACATACTCTTTTTGAAACCTAGGTTGGGAACTTTGCTTATAGGGGAACCCCGGCGCTCCATAAAGAAATACAGCTGATCCAGGAAGAGCTGCTCCTCTGGATGTGGAAGCCAGTTCCCATCCCAATGCATCTCCACACTGCCCATCACATTCTCCTACAGGAATTAGTTAAAAACATTAGGTGAAGATCTTTCCTTAAGTAACTGATAAATAGGAACATTAAGGTGTGGTCACAAACAAAAAGTCAATTGTCTATTGTCAGTATTGTAGCAGCATAAGAAGCACAAATCCCCAATTCAAACCAAGCAGATTTCTTTTGGTCAATGCAGTGACACAGTGGCAAAATCGATGTTGGGAAATCTTTCACTTTCATGAAAATTCCTGATTTCACAGATGAAAATTTGCTAAACAAATGGTAAATGTGACCGCATTAACTTAAAATCCCATTCAAAATTTTTATAGACAATGCATAAAACCTTTCAAGATAGACCTACCATAAGTTCAAAGTTGCTAAGCTATGGTATATACTTGTGTAGAGGTCACAGGCAATTGTAATCTTAACTTTTAAAATCAATCATACAACCCAACAATCAGGGTTGTTTTGAAGCTTTGCAGGCTGAGTAGCTACGCAATGTCAGCCAAGTAGCTAGTTAGCTTGCATTAGTTAATATTGGATATTGTAGGTAGAGCATGAAAAACAGCAGTGGTGTTCTCCAATAAGGTATTTTGATGATATATGCTTGCATATGTATTTTAAAACACAAAAACAGGAACTGGAACTACTCAGCCTTGAACATTTTCTGTTTCTATTTTCTTCAAATCTTCTTCAAATTTTTCTTCAAATCAAATTTTGTAATAATATGATTAATCCCTGATCTGTTTTTTTTTTTTTTTAAACCAGACCGGACCCTTTCATAATATAATATAACATAATATAATATAATAATTCAGCATTTTATCTAAAATTGTTTACAGAAATTGGCAAACTGAAACGCACAAGATTATGAAAGAAAAAGTGACATTAAAGAGTCAAAAAGACACAAATGGTGTGAAAGGAAGTCAAGACATCGAAGTTAAAACAAAACAGGAAGCACACAGGGACGTCACGGTATACTTCACCATTTGTTCAAAATCTTAAAACATCCTGTTTAGTCATCAGAATTGTATTCTATTAAGATGTCTGAAACTATGTTGCAAACTCCACAGCATACCTTCATCCTTTCCATCCATGACTCAGACAAATGGTTATGGTTTTGTTGATCACCGTCTTTGCCATCCCTGCCCTTTCTTTTACGAGGTCGCCCTTTCAGACTAAGAGAGGAGCATCCTGGGACAAAAACATATAGCGTCCTTAGGGCAACAATGCTTTTTTTTTTTCTTCCTCATGACATTACAAAAAGTGAAACAGTCCCATTTGATTTTAAGTACTGCGGACATTATTAACGTACAATAAACGCAACCAATAAAGCAACCATTTTGAGCATTCAGCTGAGTTAAAATTAAAATCAAAGAATACACACTACATATTGGAGTTGTCACAACACCAACACTGCACTATTAAATACAAATTACACTTTTCTCAATACTAATAACTGAACTCAATTGTTTTTATTCAAATATTAATATAAATGAATTCAAATAAAAATGACATGTAGCCTTTAAGTATTTCTCAATTAAGTAAACACTTAATCAAATATTTCATGCATTTATTCAAGCAAAGATAGTAGCATAGCAAGTTACAAATACAAATAAAGTAATGAACAGATAAAAACAACAGATTAAGAACAAATCAAATAGTCGACTACTAACGAAAACTTTAACTTTAATAATAATTTAAAGGGTCTTCTATTAAAATAATTTAAGTGACATATCATGAAGTGACACTGCATGCCTAACATTTTCACCCTGTATACACTGTATTGTAACACCCAAGTTATATGTGACCCTGGACCACAAAACCAGTCTTAAGTAGCACGGGTTTATTTGTAGCAACATCCAAAAATACACTGTATGGGTCCAAATTATTATTTATTTTTTTATTTATGCCAAAAATCATTAGGATATTAAGTAAAGATCATGTTCCATGAAGATATTTGGTAAATTTCCTACTGTAAATATATCAAAGCTTAATTTTTGATTAGTAATATGTATTGCTAAGAACTTAATTTGGACAACTTTAAAGGCGATTTTCTCAGAATCTTGATTTTTTTGCACCCTTAGATTCCAAATTTTCAAATAGTTGTATCTTGGCCAAATACTGCCCTATCCTAACAAACCGTACATCAATGGAAAGCTTATTTAGCTTTCAGATGATGTATAAATGTAAATTTAAAAAAAAAACTGACCCTTACGACTGGTCTTGTGGTCCAGGCTCACATATTAGTCATTTTGACTAATATGTCTGTAATTTAAGTTCTTGGTTAAATGTTTGACAACTGAATTAGCCTGCCAAAACACAACAAAGCTTATGGTCACAATCCAACAAGAGTGTAGTACTTACCAAGCTGTGTCAGAATGCTAGCATTGCTGTCTAGAGTAGGGTGGTTGAAAGTATCCCGGCAGTAGAGGACTCGTGTGTTGTGAAGGGCCACTTTTATCCCCCCCTAGAGCCAGCAGGTGAGGGTCCTGCAGACTAGGGGAGCTAGCCTGATCTGAGACACGTCTTTGAAGGGATCGAAAGCGGCAGTACTGGGGGTAACTGAGAATTTTAACCTTCTGCTGTAATACTGGAGGCTCATCTGCAAGAGAACACAAAACAAAAGTGTCAGTCTATACATTTAGAAACAATTAATTTAATGTAAAACGATGATCAGTACCATCACAATCAGGTCAGCTGTCATGCTCTAATGCAAATTAAATAAATAATAACTACATATTGAAATAGCATGAAAATATGACTACTACAGTCTCAGGGCTTCTAAGTTGCATTATCAGACTTCAGGGTTGTGATGTTTTCAGAATACTATAAACAAGGAAATGTTTATGTAAAATGAACATAAACCTCTCTGACCTTTCAATAAAATACATTTAAAAAAAAAAAAGAAAAAAAAAAAAAAAGGTAAACTTAAAAAAAAATAAATAAATAAAATTCTCAGTATTTCACAAAACCCCTGCAGTTCCATTATGAACCTGTAGGGGCATGGGAATATCCGGACAGGAAAACTGATCTAATGCTGCCTTCAAGCATGATTTACACTGTTGTTTTTTGCTTCTTACTCCAATGTAGTGTGTTGAATTGGTTTTAGGATGAAAAATAGACAACAGGCAATTTTTACTCTCTTTATTCACTTCCTGACAAAAGCTGTCAAACAGCACTAGTTTCATAAGCACGAGGTAAGATGTACTTGTGATTTTTATTCAGATTAATTGTGATTCATCGCATACAAAATAAAAGTTTGAGTTTGCCTAATATATGTGTGTGTACTGCGTGTAATTATTATGTATATATAAATAAACACAAATTCATGTATATATTTAAGAGAAATATGTTATGTACAAAATAGTTTTATTTATATATAATATAGATTCTATAAAAATTATAATAAATACATATTTATTATTACATATTTCTATTTATTTATTTTTGTTTATCGAAAACTGAAATAAAACAAAAATATATATATATATATAAAATAGTTAAAAATAGTTGCAACTAACTGACACAAGTTTAAGCTGAAGTTTTAAACTGCTAATACTAAAACCACAAATAAATAAATAAATAAACAAACAAATGCTATTACATTATTTACATAATACTAACAGAACTGGTCTGAATCAAACATGTATGCATTTTTTCCACAACCACAAAAAAAATACATTTTGTGTGCGTGTATTTTACCATTGAAAATATAATTTTGTCACTCATTCTTGGTCAACATTAAACCAAATGAATAAAAATACAGTCAAAATTCATGCTTATTTGCCTTTTAATAAATAAGGCAAGAGACCTGGGCCTGTTGAATGTTAATTACATGAAACCACATCACTTTACATTTTGTCAGCTTGGCAAATGAATAATAATTGTTTCTTCCCCAACTTTAAACGGTCTTTACATGCTTAAAAATAAACAAACAAACACACACTTCAGGATTTTTCATCTGTTACTTACCCTCACTCTTCGTTTTTCCTTCCTGTGGATAACTAGCATCTTGTGACCCATCAGACTTCTGAGACTCGTGAATGTTTTGACTGCTGCGCTTCCACTGCGGTGGTTCCTGACAAGTCCACTTCACCAGATCCTCCACTCTGACCACAATCTTTTTTGATACAGCGAGGACTTCATCCTGTATGCAGAACCATATATAAACAAGCAAACGTCTATGAGATGTGTAGTTTTGTGTTATACATCCATATGAGCTTACAGGCAGGACCAGGTTTTGCTTAATGGCCTGAAATATTTTAACACATTCAGTAAATGCTATAGAGAAGCCTCTCCCTTTTTCCTATGTTATAGTAGTTAACAATAGGACACTCGTCACCTCAGGCAAGAACAACCAACCCAAACTGCTTTTTTTTTTAAAAAAGGGGGGGTAAAAGCCCAGTTGACATTTAGATGCTTATCTTTGCAACATTCTCACATTCAACTGTTTACAATGAAAACTCTGAAAAGGATTTCTCTATACTTATTTATTTTGTTGTAAAATGGGATCTTGTTCTAAACACCATTATTAATAAGTAATATAATACAAGGGACTTTTGTTTTGTTTAAAATGCTTTCTAGTTTAGTCATAGCTGCTTCATACAGCAAAAGAATGAGTATCTTTCATTTTCAAATGAAAGTATCTGAAAGGAGTCTTGATATTTTTGGCCAGCATATGGCTGGATTGTCTTTAAACTATAAAAGCGCTATGTTCATTTAATTCAATCTTAAACATGACTGTGATTAGTGTGACACAATCTCTTATTATGACTAGTTAAGTCATTTAACAGAATCATTGCACAAAACAGAAAGAGGGATTCGATTTTACCTTTTACATTTTGCTCAGGCCATATTCAAGAGGCAATACACAGTTAATACGGAAAACATAAGAAATGCAATGCTGTGCATATGTGGATCATGTCCTTTGATTAAATTAGGCATTATTACATAAACATATTACTGACAAATAAAATTATTTCTGTATGTATTTGGCATTGTTTATAATTTAAACTATTTATATTTTAACATACAAAAAACAACTTACACAGGCCAAAGTTTTTCTAAAAGAGCTCTGTTGTTCATTGTTATTGCACTGTAAACTACTCTGTTTTTGGCAAGAAAATAGCCTTTGGTAATAACTCTTATAGCAATATCAGCTCTTATAACAATAACAACAATATTAATGTTGAAAACTGTTTTCGCTGCTGAAATTTTTGTGGGAACTGTGACTTTTTTAGGATTCGTTTATGAATAGAAAATTTAAAATGACAGGATGCATTTCAAATGCCAATCTTTTGTGACATTACACTGCCGTTCAAAAGTTTGAGATCAGTATGATTTTTAATGTTTTTTTAAAGAAGTTTCTTATGCTCATCAAGGCTTTATCTATTTGATCAAAAATACAGAAAAAAGCTGTAATTTTGTGGAATATTATTGCAATTTAAAATAACATTTTTCTCAAAGAAAAAGTACCACAGAAAAAAAAAAAATATAATATATATATATATATATATATATATATATATATTACGCACAACAGTTTCAACATGGATAATAAATCAGCATATTGTGATTTCTAAAGGATCATGTCACACTGAAGACTATAGTAATGGCTGATGAAAGTGCTGTGTCACACAAATAAATCATATTTTAATCATATGAATAATAATTTTAAAATAAAAAATATTTTAAAGTATATTAAAAGAGGAAACCAATATTATAAATTGATATATTAGAAACCAATATTAGAAATCAAATAAATACAGCCTTGATGAACGTAAAAGACTCCATTAAAGAGCATTAAAAATCTTATTGATCTCAAACTGTCACCATCAATTTTTGATCAATGTAATGGTGCACATCACAGTTGTCACAAAAAATATTAAGCAGCAAAAAACTGTTCAAAATTAATAATAATTAAATTATTCCTGAGCACCAAAACACAAACATATTATAATGAGTTCTTAAAGCTTAAAAAAAATTAATTAAATTTTGAATTTTAATAAATTATACTTAAAGTAGTTTTAAGTTTGTTTGTTTTTTTAAAACATTACAAATGTTAATTATTCCAAACTTGTAATGGTAGTGTAGTTTTGCACATACATACACTCCCTTCATAAAATATCTTATCAAATTAATTCAGTTTCTTTCAGATTATTTGAATCTCCATGAACCTTTTGCTTTATTTATAGCTTTATTACCATTTATGTTTTTTTATTATTTATTTTTAACAACGCACAACTGCAAAATGTGTTTAATCATTAATGTACATGAAATATTGTGAATATTTACATTCAAGATGATAACATACACTAATCTGGTGCTCATGAATGAATCCATGCACTTTTTCCTTTTAGCCAAAGGTTATTTATGTTGCTTTTCCCAACTCTCACCTCTCCATGCTCCACTGCTCTGCCCTTCGGGGTGTCCTCAGGTAAGAAGTAGAGTCTAGAACTGGCCAGCAGGCGGCGTTGCGTCTGATCTTCCCACAGCAATGTGACCTCTGCTATACACACCGGCTCCTGGGGGCCACAGCGCATGAAGTAGAACTCCCCAAGTTTCCAAACCTGCGTTGGACCCCCAGACGCTTGCTTGCAACCCACTGACTTATAAAAGGCAAAGGACCCTCGAAGGCAGCTGGGAGCACCTAACCACTGTTTAAGACAAGAGCATATAGTTTAGAAAAGAAACATATGCTTGTATGCACATATGAAAGCAGCAGAATAAAGTCACCCACATATAGCTTTTTTGCAGCTGTGTGACAAAATGACACATTTGCTTAGAATACCTTCGACAGTAATGAGTCAGAGCACAAAAATTATAGGTTACGCAAGTTCACAACAGTCTATGGTTAAAAAACAACTTATTAATTCATATAGTTCACTTGGTTCACTTTGTTCCTCTGAAAGTATTTTAAGCAAATAGAAGTGCTGTCATTATACAAACAACTCATAACAGTCAGACTCAGGGCTCTGGAAGAAAACTTATGCATATGAACTATGAAGCTTAAATACACACATGCAAACACCCTTCACATGATTCAAATTATCTGTCTGAGCAGTAAGTATTGCAGTCTTCTCAAATCAGCTGAGCAGTAGGAAAAATTATCTGACTTTTATCAGTGTTTTTGCTAAAGTCTGAGGCAAAAAAAAGTTAAATTCCCAAAACATAATATACAGTGGGGGCAAATTACACAGCTACTAATCATTCACATAGCCTACTCAGAATTGCTTAGTCCTCGTTGGTTTCCATGGTTGAAAACACATTCCAGTGTATTAATCTACTTAGGAATGGCCTGATAGCAGCGGAAAACGCATAAAGATTTTATATTTTTTTTTTAATGGAAAGTAAAACACAAAAATTCTACAAAGACGGTGCCAAAAAAGTGTTTTGCTGCCATCAAATATTACAATGTGTACAGAGAGTAAGGTTCTGTAAATAAAATAGACAATAAATGTGACTGAAGGCTACACTGAATATCACAAATGAAAACAATAAATATTTAAATATAAACACTTAAATATGTATATACATATGAAACTGATTTATTTATCCTAATACCATATATATTTCAGTTGATACAAATGTCTCTCTTTTCTTTCTTTCTTTTTTTCTTTGGTTAAAAGCATGAATGTATAATACTGTGGTTTAAATATATTCTTTTAAAACATTGAAATGTTTTAATAATAGTATTATTGTTGTTGTTTTAATATATTATTAGAATATAACAGGCTATTATTACTGTAAAAGCATACTAAAATAGCTAAAAAAATTATTTTTTACTTTTAATTAAAGCATGAATGTATTATACTGTGGTTTAAATATATTCTTTTAAATCATTTTATAACATTAAAATGTGTTAATAATAGTATTAATGTTGTTTTAATATCTTATTAAAATATAAAATATAATAAGCTATTGCCATTGTAAAAGCATACTAAAATAGCTCAAAAAATAAATAAAAAATGTTTTTTTTTCTTTTGGTTAAAAGCACGAATATATACTACTGAGCGTTAAATATATTCTTTTAAATCATCTTTATAACATTAAAATGTGTTAAAGCTAGTATTATTGTTGTTGTTTTAATATATTTCTAAAATATAATAAGCTATTGTTATTGTAAAAGCATATTAAAATAACTCAAAATAAATTGTCGCCTTGGAATTATAAGGTTCTATCTGACATTTTTGTCAAAATTGAGTTATTCACATATTATTATTCTGCGACAACTTATTTACATTATGTGATGTTTATTTTGTAAGCTGTGTACATTTTTGGCCTTTTTTTTTTTTGAAAACAAACAGGGTTCTATCTACAGAAGTCTACCGAACCCAAAAACTTTGAAGCTCAATATCTCAAAACTGCTCAAAATGCAGACAGAACCTTATAATTCCGAGGAGGCAAAATATATATATGTATAATTTTTCTTTTGGTTAAAAGCATGAATGTATAATACTGTGGTTTAAATATATCCTTTTACATAATTTATATAACATTAAAATGTGTTAATAGTATTATTGTTGTTTTATTATCTTATTAAAACATAATAAGTTATTGTTTTTGTAAAAGCATACTAAAATAGCTCAAAAAATAAAATAAAAAGAAAAATAATTATTTTTTCTTTTGGTTAAAAGCATGAATGTATACTACTTTTAATATATATATATATTTTAAATATATTGTTGTAAATCATCTATATAACATTAAAATGTGGTAATACTAGTATATACTGTTATTAAAAAGCATACTAAAATAACTAAAAAAATAAAAAAATATATTTTTTTTCTTTTGGTTAAAAGCATGAATGTATAATACTGTGGTTTAAATATATTCTTTTAAATCATTTTTATAACATTCAAATGTGTTAATACTACTATTGTTGTTTAAAAATCTTATTCAAATATAGTAAGCTATTGTTATTGTACAAGCATACTTAAATAGCTCAAAAAAAAATATATAATAATAATAATAATAATAATAATAATAATAATAATATTATATATATATATATATATATATATATATATATATATATATATATATATATATATATATATACACATACACATATATATATACACACACACACATTTTCTTTTGGTTAAAAGCATCAGTGTATAATGCCATGTTTAAATATATACTTTTAAATCATCTTTATAACATTAAAATGTGTTAATACTAGTATTATTGTTGTTTTAATATCTTATTAAAATATAATAAACTATTATTGTTGTAAAAACTAAACTACTAAAATAGCTCAAAAAATAAATAAAAAGAAATTTTTTTTTTTTTTTTTTCTTTTGGTTAAAAGCATGAATCTACAATACTGTGGTTTAAATATATTTGTTTAAATCATCTTTATAACATTCAAATGTGTTAATACTACTATTGTTGTTTAAAAATCTTATTCAAATATAGTAAGCTATTGTTATTGTACAAGCATACTTAAATAGCTCAAAACACACACACATATATATATATATATATATATACACACACACATTTTCTTTTGGTTAAAAGCATCAGTGTATAATGCCATGTTTAAATATATACTTTTAAATCATCTTTATAACATTAAAATGTGTTAATACTAGTATTATTGTTGTTTTAATATCTTATTAAAATATAATAAACTATTATTGTTGTAAAAACTAAACTACTAAAATAGCTCAAAAAATAAATAAAAAGAAAAATATTTATTTTTTTTCTTTTGGTTAAAAGCATGAATCTATAATACTGTGGTTTAAATATATTTGTTTAAATCATCTTTATAACATTTAAATGTGTTAATACTAGCATTATTGTTGTTGTTTTAATACCTTATTAAAATATAATAAGCTACTGTTATTGTAAAGCATATTGAAATAACTCAAAAAATAAATAAAAGAAAAATATTTTTTTCTTTTGGTTAAAAGCATGAATGTATAATACTGTGGTTTAAATAGATCCTTTTAAATCATTTTTATAACATTACAATTTGTTAATACTAGTATTGTTGTTGTTTTAATATCTTATTAAATATAATAAGCCATTGTTTTGGTAAAAGCATACTAAAATAGCTCAAACAAATAAATAAAAAGAAAAATATACATACTTTTTCTTTTGGTTAAAAGCTTGAATGTATAATACAGTGGTTTAAATATATTCTTTTAAATCATCTTTATAACATTAAAATGTGTTAATACTAACATTACTGTTTTTGTTTTAATATCTTATAATACTATAAATACTTAAAGCTATAAATAATACAAAAGGCTCATGGAAATTCATTCACCAGAAACAAGTTGAATTCATTAGATAGCAGATATTTTATGAGGTCAGTGTATGGACAACATATATTTAAAATGATAATATTATTTATTTTTTTTATTGATATTTTAAACTATAACGGTTATTATTCATTTTTATGTCAGCACCCAAAGGATATTTCCATAGCAAGAACAGAGTAATATGACAAAAAGTAAAAAAATAAACCCTTACAGCACTGTAAGATCTGTTTTCATTGTTATTAATTTGTTGTTTGGGTTTAATTTATTAAAATATGAATGAACAGATTATAAACAATCCCATATGCATATGTATATTATAGCCATTTAACCGTAATATATGTATTTTGTAAGGGGACATGATTCATACATGCACAGCATTGTATGCCATATGTTTTCCATAGTAACAGTGTACTGCTGCCTCTTGAAAGTGGCCTGAATGTGACATATTAACAGTACTTTAACTTAACATGTCAATCACAGGACGCCTTCACGAGGTAATACACAAGTCATGGGTCACTCACCCCCGCCCCACCCCCACCGGTAACCCACATATTCACCGAAAAACCAACCAATCAGAAGCCACAACATTCGGCGTCCACATGTCGAGCGCCTACTGGTAAAAAAAGAGAACTAGTCTTACAGTTGAACCACAATACACGTCTGTGACTGTCAACTTTTTACTTTATGTACTCCAACAAACACCATAAGAAATGTATCATCCCAATTCTAAAAGCACAGGGATATCTGGAAAAAGATTTAGAGAGGGAAAAATATAACAACCAATATGACCTTGGAGCTTTTACTGTGCCCAAAATTGTTTACATTTATTAGTATGCAAATGAAAATAAGCTAATATTAGACTTATTGACGATAAAATTGTTTATATTGTATATACAATCATTTAAATAACAGCAGTGACAAACAACGTCCTCAATCCGGGTGCTTTGTGAGGCTTAATAATACTGGTATTCATTCAATACGTGCAACAACATATTTTAGGCAACTTCCTACTGCCACATACATAAAAGTCTCGTATATCATTTCACAAATGTACTGCTATAGCCTAACCTTTCTCGCCAACACGAATAACCTCATATTCATATTAATAATACGGAACAACTAAACGATATTACGATATATTGACTAAACACAACATTTTAAATATAATATTACGGATCATACAACGACCAAATAACTTAAGCATGACGAAAAAACTTCGTAGTCTCAAACAAAATCAGCAGCTCCACCAAGTTTACCTCTTCCTAGAAGTTTCATTACCACGTCATTTTAAAATAATGCTTAATATTCGCGAGATTTTATCGAAAAATGTGTCGACAGATTGTGAATAAAAACAACACAGCTTTCCCCTTAAAATCGCGGGCTCGATTCGTATCGTTTTTAATAAAAAATAAAGCAAAATCTGTTTGGCAAATGTAAAATGTGGGGGTGGGGGGGCAAGAGGGAGAATCTAGGTAGTCAACACGACACACAAAGAAATTAATCATTAACGAAAAAATCGAAATATCAAAAGCACGCGTTCTTGATATAACAATATTTTTTTACACAAAGCCGATATGGCATCGAAGAAATTTCAAATCCATTTCAAAACAAATAAAAGTTTCTCGTCGAAATACGAGGCAATATTTTCAAGTCTTCGTTGGCTTGATTGGATAGGAATCAATTCGGTATTTTAGCGAACTTCAAATATTACGACGTGTAGAGGGAGCATCGGTTAACAAATAACGAATTTAATTTTCAAAAACAAAGAGGCAAATTTCAAGCTCGCGCGCCGACCGCCTCGAGCTGCAACAAAGTAACAATTTAAAGTTGTAATTCAGTTTACCTGTATCGTACTCTGCTCCATTGCAACTCAACATTCCCTTATCCCTCTCGATGCCCCCTATCAAGTTACACAGCCGGGTACTAACAGCACCGGCACACACATAAACGTAGCCGAAGAAAAGCTTGTGCTTTTTTGTGAAAATAGGGCAGGATCTAGGTGTGGCTTAACTCCATTTGCCAAAAGAACTTTAATATATGTTGTGTATTGTACATAAAATTGCTTGTGGAAACATGCTCGCTGTTTAATTTAATCCACTGACTAACGGCGATCATTAAATACAACACAATTTCAATATGGAGCCTTGAAATCAGCTTTTCAAGACAAAATCTATATCTACAGCACAGAGCATGCGTGTTGATTTTTAATGAAATAGCTCATTTTGAATGCACCAAACAAATAGTGAACCCCTAAACACTTATATTATTAGTGTGACGTAAAATATTAATCATTTGTATTTATTTATTTATTTATTTATTTTAAGTAGTACAATGGCAGCTATATTATGTTTGATTATCATATATATGCAGGAGATTTCCTCTAAAACAATATATATATTTTACACCTATAAACACTAGTCTTGTTGGCCAGCACAGTCGTTTTCTGGAACATTTAGATGAGTCCGTTTTTAAATGTAAAATAGATATTAAAATATTTATATAATAAACAATATAAAATTCATATATTTTGGTCTCCAGCAGGGGGAGTGTGCACGTGATCATTTCCACCAGACAATGGCTGTGACATTTCATTTTTTCCTGCTCTTGCTGACATCATAAACCTGAATTGCATGAAAACATGGTCGACTCGTGGTTGTCTGTATTAGCTTGTAAAGCAAAATATCCTCATAATAGTCACTTATTTAAAGATATTTAACTATTTGATTTTAAATATAAAATTAGTTACAGAGAGCCCAGTTATCATGGCTCAAGGGGAGGGCACCAAACAAATACAGTCTTTACAATATTGATTGCAAATACTATTGAGGATTTGATTCTTTCACATAGTTGGAGGCATGTGTCCTCCCCCCATGATCTACACCCCTGCGGCAGAACAAATGCTGGCCCCCATCAGTCCTGAGAGGATATATGACAGCAGGAGGTCACACCACCATTGCAAAAAGGCTCTTGCATTTGCATTTGCACTTGCATATTTATTCTTCCGGGTCATCGTAGAATTTCTGGTAAATGTGAAGCAACTGAGTGTAGTTTTTTTCTATTCGGAAAACCTTAATTTGCCCCCTAATTATGTTAAAATTACTTTCAAATATAGTCATGCATGCCTTAAAAATTTACACACTTATTAAAATTGATTTGTTATTAATATAAGATCAAACATTTTAAATTAATTAAATAATTAATATTAATAATAATAATATCATCATTATACAACAAGCTTTATACAAACAAGCACAAAACTGCCATCATAATATAATAAAATAAAATAAAAGTGGCATAAATGTACTGTATAAAATGAGGAATTGCATATTAGATTGAAATTATAGTTTTTAAAGAATCATACTTTATAAAAATTATAATTGCTTAAATTTGAAAAAGCAGTAGTCAAGGTCAATTGTTTCTTGTTTCACATATGGCTCTGCATATCAGCATTAATGGTCAAACTACATAAACGTCATGAAATTATCTCTTAACTTAACCAATATTAAAAATTAAGTCATTTTGGGGGGAGTTTCAAATTCATCTTAGATGTAAAAATGCCTTTTAAGAACACAGGAAGCTGGAGCACACGTCCACACACTGCGTTTAAAAGACCTCAAGGGGGTGCTGTTGCTCATTTTCTGTGAGTGCTAAACTACACGTGTAGATTTGAATCCCATTTTCACAGTCGATTTATCATAAATGTCTGAGATGTTACAGTTGAGAAGTGGTTAGACGTTCAACATTCTCTAAATACTGCTCTAAATTTTTTAAATTTGCTGATTCGTAAAAAGCCCATTTAACTCAGTAAATGAAATATACCAACATTTGAGAAAAAAGAAGCATGCGTAAGTGTAGTAAACGTGCTGCACTGCACTTGTAAATAAAATAACTTTAATGAAATAAAAGGCCACTTTCAGGACTATTTGATCACATAAACTTTTAGAAAAAAAGAACAGATTTAAAAGAACAATTTGTATTGTGAAATTAAAACTTTTATTTTAAAGAACATTTTGAATCATGTTTTAGTAATCCTTTGTCGGGCTTTAAAGTACACTTAGATTTTTTGACTAACATACTAATGCAAATGTAACTATCTGGTATTAAATGTAACTGTAGTGTTATTCAGTATTACAATTGAAGTTAATATATATTTTAAATGTACTAAATTGCAACTTCATCATTACAAATGTGTAATTACAAATATTTTTAAACAAGTTTGAATAGAAATGACATTAAAATATAGATTAGTTTACCATAATTGTCAATATTGACACAGCACACTTCAACCATATTTTAAAGACAATAGTAGTAATTATGGAATTATATATAAAAAGGTACTTACGTTCTATTTAAGGGGGTCAGAAGAGCACTCTTAAGTTCAACATATTACATTTAATCTAAAATTAAATAATACATTTTATTTAACTGTAAATAACATGCAATTAAATGTCCAAAAACATTAAATTCACACTTAATATTTTAAAATATATTATCTCTGTTATAAAAGAATGTTTGTTATTTTACGATGGTAACAGAGAGATGTCAAGTAGTGATATAATAACTGTTGTTAAAGTATTCTAACATTTTGTAAACACTTTTGTAATGTAACTTTATAACCAAGCAATTGCAGCATCAAATAGCTCCTTTTTACTTAACTAGCTCAACCAAAGGCATGATTTGGTTTGTCTAATCTATGACACATCATTTGATCCATATTTGGCTCTATATAATGTACATGTTATTGTGTAGGATTCATTTTAGACAAAAGCCCAAAATAAATTTATACAGGAAAATGTAGAAAATGTCTGTTAGAAGGAAATAGGGTGGAGGGGCGAAAACTCTAAATAAATAAATAAATAAATAAATAAAATTCTCTGACACACATTTATTGTGGTTTAGTTTTAGGCATGTTCTCTTAAACACAGAATCAGTTAATCAAGTCCTCCTAGATCCCAAACCAGGAAATTTGCCCCTTTTTTGTGGTACAGCCAAGTAGTACATATTATATTAAACTCCCTGAACCATCAAACTTTACTGGCAGACTTTGATGGTTATATATATACACACAATACAGTAGATGCAAGCAATTCTAATAGGCTTAGACAGAAATGAATTTTGTTGTTTCTTATGGACATTTGAAATGACTGTACTTTACCTCAGATTAACCTGGAAATCCTGAAGACAGAGGAACTTTTGATAGAAACCACCTGTTTGAACAAATGTCTTCTCTGTCTGTGCAGCCATTTTTATATTAAGGATTTATTAAAATGTGACATTCAGTTTGCTTATATATTCTGGCATGCGTCTCTCACAGCTGGGCTGTATTTCATAACATACTTATATGTAAATCTTTTTGGCCACAGCAAAACTGAAGTCTTCCTGTACACATTCCAGATTGTCAGTTTCTCAAAGGACGGGTAAAAAGGGCATGATATTTTATTTTGTTTTTAACAAATCAAACGATCCCAAAACCATCTGAAATATCAAATGTATTTACAGTGAAAATATGGTCTATATGTCTGATAAATCCACACTGAAAGATTTATTATGCATCACAACATCAATACTTTAAATACTTTACCATCTCACCCAATGCTGTGTGCATGTATGTTGCAATATTAGATAGAGGATGTGTGTGTGTATATATATATACACACACACCCTCTTTCTAATATTGCATATTACATGCACACAGCATTGGGTGGGATGGTAAAGTATTTAAACTAATTTAGGTAGAGAAAATGATATCATACCAAAAATAAACAAAACCCTATAGGCGGCACTGCCAGAAAGAGGAAACATTCCACAGGAAGTGGCTGAAATGGCTGGAACACTCACTGGACAAAACAACATTGCGATGGTACATTCAAGATACTTTAATTTCTTTTAAAACTGACCTTGTCCTGGGGGAAAACCAAGCTTCTCAGGAAGTTTGTGGCATCCTGAAATCAGATAGCTTAAGTATCAACATATGTATTGCAGCAATTTTCCTTTCAACGCTCTCTTGGCAATGAAATACGAAATATGACACCATGTTTGAGTTTGCAATCTTGCAAGAAATACTGCTCAGTATTAAAAACTCACAAGCTTCCTTATTTTTATCAGTTCCCACAAGTCAGAGGCAGAAGACCTGCAGGCTGTAGGCCACAGGGATTCTGGGTTTCTGCCAAATAGTAGAACAGAAGTGTGCTGGGCTGATAATCGAGTTTGTCAATGAAACAAAACTGGACTCACTTTGAATCTCCCTTCAGGAGTTCAACAGTTCATCTGTCTTATTGGTTAAAAAAGAAATCCTTTAAGCTAAAACTAAAATCCATTCCAAATGTACCAAAAAAGCCTTTGTTTCAGCATTTTTCAGAATAAAATATGCATCACATTATCACATTCACCAACCTGAGCTTTTTCAAAGCATGTTAGGTGGTGTAATGTACGTATGATGCTTGTGCTTAGAACTGTGAATCACACCAACTTAACCCTGATGTGTTATTGACACACTGCTTTCCTGTTTAACACTGTAAAGCTGCCTTGACACAATCTGTGTTGTATCAAGCACTATATGAATAAAGCTGACTTGACTTCACTTGACAAGAGTTAGTTTATAATTACAGTGAGGGCTGTGAAACGATTAATCGCGATTAATCACATATAAAACAAAAGTTTGCTTAATATATGTGTGCGTACTGTGTAATTATTATGTATATATAAATACAAACACATTCATGTATACATTTAAGAAATATTTAAAAGTATATGCATTTGTTATCATTTTTATAGAATTTATATTACACATAAATAAAATATTTTGTACATAAATAACATAGTTCTCTTAAATATATACATAATAATTACATATAGTAAATATAGTTTAACATATAGTTACATATACATATAGCTTTTGATTTTGTATACGGTTAATTGCGATTAATCGTTTCACAGCCCTTAAATTAAATCAAGAATTGCAGACCTTTTTCAAAGCTTTTGTACCAAGTTTTGGTTTCCACACTTCTGGATACTTACTTTTGTGTATCATAAGATGGTTGCACATTCTGTGTTTTCTAAAATGAAATTAGGGTGTAGCATTTCCGAGAATTTCTACATGCATAATCATTCACATACAGATCCTCTAGCTACTATGTTAGCATATGTCAACATAACGTAAGGGAACTTGTTTTGAGGTAATACAGTAATAATACATGCAAACATTAATTAAATTAATAACTAATTAAATTTAATAATTACACTTAACAGCTCTTTAAGTATGTTCATTTAACCTTAATGTAGGTAAGTTTGAAAAATGTACTATTAAAATAAGATTTAAATATTTAAAAGTTTTTAATAACAATAAAAATAAATGTGAGTTTGTTAACATTAATTGTACATTTTTAGTTAATGGATTCTGTATAATAACCTAAAAATGAACAACCTTTACACCGTTTACTAATCTTGGCAAATGTTGACTTCTATACACTAATTAATTTTTAAAACTTTGTGTGCATTTAACAGTTGTGTTCATTAAAATGCAAATGAATGTTTTATGAATGAACATTAGCAATAAACATTTTTAGATTTTTACTTTGACTTTAAAGAAATAAATGCTAAATGCTGTTTTGTTAGTTTGTAATAACTAACGCATCAGCTACTGTTATTAAAATGAGCTGTATTGTAATGTGATACTAAAATAAAATAAATGCTTTATAGAAATATGTGCATTTAAAATGATATCGGGTCCACAAAACTTGTTTTGTCCATACTTTAAGACATTCTCATGAATCCCTACATAACTGGGTCACAGTTTCAATGAGAACTGTCCCGCAGAGAGCCGTCACCCCCACCCCCTCACTCTGTGACATGCATTCCTCGTGTTTCCCTCCATATTCTTTCTTTTCTTCGAGCACATTTGCACATGTGCAGGGGCAAAGCAGCAAGACACAGACCAATTCAAACAACATCTTTGTTCTTGTAATCTGTTTTAAGGAGTCAAGTGACATATGCAGAGAGCCACTGTTATGTGCTATATGGCCTATTCTACAGAATTGGTGCAAACTGCTGTCCCATAACCAAAAAACACACATTTAAAAAGCATTTAAGTATTCAAATCTTAGATGTTTGAGATCCTTTTCTTATTTATTGAAACCCACAATATTTAAAATATCAGTAAGCTTAATATATATATAAAATCATAATTTAGTGGGTACTTTCAATTGGGAGGTGGCTGTCCTAAACCCTAATCCCTGCATTATCCATTGTTGTTTTTAAAAATATCTTTTAGATTTTTTTTTAAAAAAGTGCAGTTAAAATATGTAAGTAAGTATATATATATATATATATATATATATATATATATATATATATATATATATATATATATATATGTATATATAAATAATATAATATTATTGTTATTATAATAAACACCCCTACATTTATGATTAGGAAATATTTATGTCACTTTATTTATGACTACATGGTGAGTGGATTTCATTTTGAGGTAAATTTGTTTAAAGTATGAAAAATGTGTGTGTAACTTAAAAAAATAAAAAAAAAAATAAAAAAAAGTCACTACCAAAGACTATTTTTCTGTAAGAAAACATACTTTTTTTGGGAGTTATTCCATAACATTTAGTTTTTATATGTGTACAACTGTTCAGAACTGTCCTAGCTAACGATGTGCTGATAAGCATTTTTGAGCTAGGTTCAAAAGTATCTAAAACTGTCACTACCGAAAGAGTCACAACCGAAACATTTGGTGAAGTTTCAGTGGTGACATCTTGTTTTTTTGGGTGTTATACCATGAAATTGTCAGTACTGTAACAATCACGACAAACAAAAGGCGTGGTATTAACAAAAGGAAACACATAATCCTTTATTGGTAGGAAATAAGCAAAATTTTAGTAGAGTTATGCAAATTTTTTTCTTATGTGGGTTGAAATTCTGTTGTGATGTGGTCACTACCAAAACATTAGTCACTACTAATAATGTGACATTTTGTCAAAAATAAAGTATACTGAATTATCAACTAAGATGTTATGATAGTTGGTTAAGTGTATATTCAATGTAATGAATCCTTAAGCTTGAAATCAGTATGATCAACTTTTTGCCTTTTACAAAAAAACATTTGGATTCACAATACAACAAATCTCATAAACCACACTTGAAATATTGTTAAAATTGTAATTGTTATTGATTTACTTCTGGAAATATTTCATTAAAATAGAATAAATTATGTTTACAAGGAAGATGTAAGCAAAATCCTAATAGGTCAATAACCCTTCTTATTAAATTATATATTACTGTGTTACTAGTGACACATTTAGAGGACAAATATTTTAAAACTTTCAGAAAATACAATGTGAGAACTGACTGCACAATTACTAGAAATGTGTACCTTGGATATTATACAATTTTCATACATACAAAATTTGTGGGAAAAGACAAACTTTACAGCCCTGCAGAGTTCAGCTCCAACCCTAATAAAACTCACCTGCCTATAGCTTCCTTCAGACCTGCCACCTGCCTATAGTAACCCTTCAGACCTTGATTAGCTTGTTCTGCTGTGTTTAACTAGGGTTGAAGCAAGAATCTGTATGGCTGCGGCTCTCCAGGATCGAGGTTCACCACCCCTGATATAACCGAATTTTGCAACGAATTAACCCTAACCCTAACCCTAACCCTAACCCTAACCCAACCCTAAGTATTCAATAATCAAGCTGGCTGCTAGATGGACTGTCTTCCAAGTAAATATAATCTAAGGCAAATTATAATGCCTTATATAGATGCAATGTCCACAAGGTGGTGCTATCACCACACAAATGATTACATTACATACCGTACATGGCTGATTCCAAACCTCTGATCCTTAAACTTGCCTGCCAGAAAGAAACCTGATCAGCATATTAATATTTCATTATGTCCACCTGTAGTTTAGTTGCATGGAAAAAACTCCCCTCTGAAACTTCTGATCATAATTTGACTAAGATTCACCAAGCAATCGCAAATGTAATTGAACTTTGGAGAAAAAAAAAAAACACGCATGATCGCTAGATACAAATATCAAATGAGACATTTAATAGAAACTTAATGAGGTGCCAGATCATTTAACAGACTTTTATAAGACAACAAAGACTTAAATAGATCAAGGTGTGCATTTTTCTCTTTATAAAAAGCCATACAAACGGACAGGCACTGAAAAGCACGGACACATGTAGTACTAAAAGCATGCAGACACTATTTTTTATATTTTCTCTTTCTTGAGAGTCTTTGGCTGTTCTTCGAGGAGTCAATAAGGCAGTCAGTGTTCTCTGATTGAGGAGTGAAAGTGTTTCTGGGACAGGAAGTCATTGCTGTGCAATCTACACTTTGAGAAGACCCCATCACAGCCGGATCGGCAAGACCACTGGAGAACCATTTATGTAATTATTAATGCTGATTTGGATAAATGTGAAGGCATATGCACATTCAGCATGTTTAGCAAATAATATTGGAATTGTACCAGTTGCTCGTTGTAGAAACATCAGATGGTCCAGGTTCATCAGTGCCTGTGAGTGAAGAACGGAATGTAAAAAAACAAAAACAAAAACAAAAAAGGTCTCGTCTGTCAAGCTTTATTGGCATAAAACCAAAAATGAGTGAAAGATTACACACCAGTATGTCTCCGTTCTTTTCGATCCAGAGCAGAAAGCAGGCCGTTTTCCTGCAAAAGCACTATGATATTGACTCTTGATACAAACATAACACAAACCCTTTCAGAGAAAGTTTTGACATTTAAAAAAGATGTTACCTGATTTGTTTTTGATTCTTTCTTTTCAATGCACAAATCGACATGTTCTGAATACTCCTGGGCTGAAAAAAAACCCTGCGTTGATCTGCACAGAAAATACAATAAAAATGTTTATTTATAACACTGCTATTTTAACTTATTCTCAAAATGTTTAATTATCTTTCAGTTTTGAATGTTTATGGCACCTACTTGCCAGATCGCATAGTTTCCTGTGTCAAATTTCTTCTGGTCCTTTTCCTTCTGGCAACAACTAAAATAAAATAAATGAAAATATTTACTTCACAAATTTCTTGACCTACTCCACAAATATCTCAGAGAAAATTAACAGCCATGTTAATGTCATAATATTTGCATACTGAATTCAATTGGTCTTCTTTCATACGTCGCACACTGAAAAGTTGAAGCGCTAGCAGAGAGCTAACCTTGGGATTGTTCTTCTTGGTGATCTACTTCACCATCACATAAAGCCGCGTGCACCTCTATCCTGTGGAGGGGAAAGAATTTGGAGCACATGGGGCATTCCATCCTCTGATTGTGAAGAGAAGCTGCCTCTGCTGGACCACTCTCTTGTTCCATCATCTCCTCTTCCATGGCAGGAGCACCTCCTCCCTCCTCTACCTCCATCACCTCGCTGTCAGCGCGAGACTGGGGCTGTAAATGAGGGATGCTCGCTTAGAATTATAACGTATTATTGAAATTCATTAAGAGCCTTTCACTCTGGTTGCAAATAAAAGTCTGTATGGTCTATTGTACGAGGTTCCTTTTAAGATGCTGCCTCTGGATTAGAATACAGCTGTATGGTGCTACTGTACCTGTGCAGGACTGGTCACCATTAGTTCTGGTGTGCTGGTTTGAGTCATCTGAGTCTCTGTATCAAGCACAATCAACTAAATTACATTTATACTCAGAGGATAAGGTTTCAACATCAACTGAAGGGCTGGAAACGTTAGTCACATACCTGGACAAATGATCTCATCCTCTTCACAATGCTCGTGATTCTGGGCCTCCTCTTCCTCCTGCTCAGCTGAACACTGTATTTGAGTTTCACCTGAGATATCCCATGGAGCATTTTTCCTGTCATTAAGATGAGTTAGGAAAGCTTTATAATACTGTTGTGTTGCTATGTGTCTTTTCTAAAGCTTCATCACCATCAATTTAATCACTTTATGGAGTAAATTACTGTCTATTTTCACTGTTTTGTGTCAGATTTGTGTGTGTTAAAAAAAAATAAAAAATAAAAAAAATAAAAATACCTCTTTTTAATGTAACCATTTCTAAGAGTTAAGGGCACATGACACTATTTTACCTGAAAGGTTTATTTAAAGTGGCAGTTACAGGCTCCTCTTGGCTAAAGTAAGGGCTTTTTTCCTGTTGAGAAAACAAAGAAGATATCAGCAACAGGTGCAGCAACATTCTTCTTAAGAACATTTTGTCTTTGTTGCAGTATATAAAATAAAAAAATAAATGGAGCGTCATCTTGTGGTTCATGATGATATTACACCAAAAAAAAAACATATCCCCTGAGACCCACTGAGAAATTAATGTCTTCAGGGATTCAACTTTTGGGGATTTCAAAACAAAATATAACTTGATATGATATTCTGTATTTACATTAACATCGATTTCATACATGTCCTCTGTAAAGGACTCCAGGACATATGGCATGTTCCTCAGACATTTTGGGGAGACACAACAAGTGAACAGGGAAATAAACTGCATCTCTCTTTCTCTTTCTTTCTCTCTCTCTCTCTCAATATGAGATTCTTATAAAAATGTTGCCAGGTTGTTACTCTCATTAATACTAAAAAATTAAATGGATTTTTTTTTTTTTTTATTATTTTTTTTCCCATCACATTGCCTACATATTAATATGTAAATCAGATACAATGTATAGATACCATTTATAAAAAAGGAATTCCCATTTATTGGCCATGTTTAAAAACATAGTGTAAAAAGTAGAACAGTATATCAAATAATTATGTAATCATTCTGTCTTTCATAACACAAGTTGCGAATCATCTTTGTACAAAGTTTTATTTAAAAAAAACATTGCCTGGAACCTAAAAACTGATTGGTGAAAAGTCTCTCTACAGAGAACATGGAATATAATATCAATAATATATCTTTTAAAAAACAATGTAAACAGCTCCTAACAATGTAATAACTAAATAAATATGGGTCTCAGGAGTAGGGCCAAAAAAATTATCACAATATATTTTTTTTCATATCAGTCCTATTGATAATTATAACGGTAAATGTCGCTTTTTTTTTTTTTTTTTTTTTTAAGTTTAAAGGTAGATTTTTGCTCCAATGTGAAAGTTGTAAAAAAAAATGATTGTTAATCGTGGGTTTAAACTATTATTTATGGTCAGAACATGACAAGCACTTAACGTTTTTGAATTCTTTACACTTTTCCAGTCATTTTTCCTTAACAGAATAATTAAAAAATAATAAGAAAAATATAATTTCTTAGTTCTACATGTTCTAATTAGTAACATTGTTTCAAATCAAGAAACAGGTTTGTGTTGATTCAATATATTAATAATATAACATTTTAGTCTCTTAGAAACATTTTGATAGTAGCTTAAGTATTGAGGATGCAGATGTAGATTTATGTTCATTATTATAATCAGTAATATCAGTAAAAAAACAGTAGCAACCTCATTTTATATGGTGAAACCTAATTATTCTGACTGTTTGAGTTTTTTTTTTTTAAATAACCATTGGTCTTCCAAAGTAGCATTCATTTAGATCATGATAATCACAGTTAAAACCACAAATATTAGCACCTTTACCATGGTAAAAATGTAGTTTCCATGAATTTGTATAAAATAAATTTAGTATAAATTCAGTAACTATTAACTATTAACAGTAAAAATTAATCACAAAATATGTAAATATATATGGAATATGTTTACAGAAATATATGGAATACATTTACAAAAAATACTGTAATCATATTCTATTACTCCTAATTCAATACATTTAATACGCGTCTACATTAATAATGTAACAAAATTCAACACAAATTCCCACATTTCTGACACAGTACTATAGTGCAGTTAGTGCTACTACAGTAAATCTATGGTAAATGATGGCAATTTGTAGATTAAAAAGCCTTCTGGCTGTCAGCAATTCTATGATTCTCCTGTCTGTCCGCATTGTATCATTGGCTATAAACATTATGTTCTTCGCTAAATTCAAGAGCTTCTTACTGCATTATTTAGTGAACGCATCTGCTCTAGAAAACTTGCGCAGTGTCGCTGTTTGAACTTTGAGCCAAGCAGATAAACGGTTCGTGTGGCACGCTTTAAATGAATAGTGTGCTTTCTTTGCCGCATAAACATCATTTCGAACATTTATTGAACTAGTTATCATTTATCAAGAAAATTTATATTGCACGATAATTATCGTTATCAATTTATCACCCAGCCCTACTCAGGAAAATTAGGCTACTTGGATCCAAGCAGACATGCTGGAATTCTGACTATGAAATCATTTCATATGCTGACATTCCCAGATCTAAACAACAACTAAGATAGATTAGAGTAGTATCGAGAACTGTATACTAACCACTTGATCATCTTTTGTCTCTGGAGAAGACAAAACTACATATGTTTCACTTTGTCTGCCCTCAGCATCTTCCTGTGAGTTAAAACCACAAAAATTAGCACCTTTACCATGGCAAAAATGTAGTTTCCATGAATTTGTATAAAATAAATTTAATATAAACTGAGTAACTCTAAAGCTTAATCACAAAATATGTAAATATATATGGAATATGTTTACAGAAATATATGGAATATATTTACAAAAAATACTGTAATCATATTCCATTACTCCTAATTCAATACATTTAATACGCGTCTACATTAATAATATAATAAAATTCAACACAAATTCCCACATTTCTGACACAGTACTATGGTGCAGTTAGTGCTACTACAGTAAATCTATGGTAAATGATGGCAATTTGTAGATTAAAAAGCCTTCTGACTGTCAGCAATTCTATGATTCTCCTGTCTGTCTGCATTGTATCATTGGCTATAAACATTATGTTCTTCACTAAATTCAAGAGCTTCTTAGTGCATCATTTCGTGAACGCATCTGCTCTAGAAAACTTGCGCAGTGTCGCTGTTTGAACTTTGAGCCAAGCAGATAAACGGTTTGTGTGGCACGCTTTAAATGAACAGTGTGCTTTCTTTGCCGCATAAACATCATTTCGAACATTTATTGAACTAGTTATCATTTATCAAGGAAATTTATATTGCACGATAATTATTGTTATCAATTTATCACCCAGCCCTACTCAGGAAAATTAGGCTACTTGGATCCAAGCAGACATGCTGGAATTCTGACTATGAAATCATTTCATATGCTGACATTCCCAGATCTAAACAACAACTAAGATAGATTAGAGTAGTATCGAGAACTGTACACTAACCACTTGATCATCTTTTGTCTCTGGAGAAGACAAAACTACATATGTTTCACTTTGTCTGCCCTCAGCATCTTCCTGTGACCCCACCACAGAGCCTTCCTTGGCTTCAACCTTCTCTTCTTCTACATCTATTCTGTTATTTTCTTTCTCTCCCTCTTCTTCATTCTCTTCCTCATCCTCTGACAGCTGAGGAGCTCTGTGGCGCTTCCATCTCCGTGCACCAAACGGCCTCTCTGATGTGCTAGGACACACCTGGAGGAAAACAAACAAACAAACAAACAAAAAACAAATCTGTAATTTGGCATTCTACGTTATTAAAACATTGTATAAAAAGATATAGTTACAGTGGGTTTGGCAGCCATAAAAACAATAATTAATATTCTTAAGGAAAGCTGATAAGTTTAAATCCTACGCCCCTGATAACAACATAACTGTTTCAAAGTGACGTTTTGACTGAACAAATGCAGCTGATGTCACTTACTGGCTGTCCCCAGTCTACTTTGCGCAGCAGCTCTCGCTGGGCCTCCTTCAGGCTCTTCTCGTACACCTCCATTTGACACAAGATGACACGTGTGTACTCGTCCGGGTTTTGCCCCATGGGGCAGAAAGGCACTCCCCAGTAGTAAGAGACAGTGCATTCTTCTTTTTTCACTGAAGTATGGGGAGGTTTACAGTCGGAAGATTTGAATTCCACAACTTTGGATGCTTTTAAGTCCTCCTCCAGGACAGACTGAGACATCTGTGTATCTTGTATAGAAGGACAGAGTGTGACGGTAGCTGGTGAGGTGCAGGACTGCGTTGGGGAAAGCTCAGTCTTGATTGGCTTAAAAATTTTCTCCTTGCACAAGACTGGACTGGGGGGAAGAGCCTGGAAATGACAACATCTTCCAATTAATAACCATATTCTGGTTAAACCTTGCCATAACATGTTCTATAGCTATTGGAATGTTCCTGTATACATGTTATATATTCACAATATACTATGACATGCTTTTTGTATCAGTTTGTATCTAATATCACAAAAAAAAATCATACACATATGAATGAATGTTCATTTTATGGTTGCAACCCAGACCGAAAATTCTGAATAGAGGCAAATGTGAGATATTGTAACAATTCTGGTTTTGACAATAAAGGGCTTACATGAGGCTTACATAATCGCAATATGTCCAAATATTGATTAATATCAGAATAATCTTGAGACTGACAGGCTATTAAACATGCAGTTATTTTTATATATAATACATAAAATATATTGTATATATTGTATATATATTTATATACAAACTACTGACTGTAAAGTACAGTACCTACCTCTTCGCTGCCATCATCTTCATCATCATCTGTTAAATGCAAGACCATGTGAGTAGTAAATTCATTCCAAGACTGAGTTTTTGGAACAGTTTCTGCAGTTTAAAACATAATGAAATGATCAGGGTTAAACCAAGCGTTCTGTATAAAGTTACATATATAATTATCATACACTACTGTTCAAGATATGTGGGTTTGTTTTATGTTTTTGAAAGAAGTCCTAAAAAAAACTTTTTGTATGATTTTTTTGATGAATAGACAGTTTAACAGAACACCATGTATTTGAAGCACAGATCTTTTGTAATCTATCTTTACTGTCACTTTTGATCAATTTAATGCATCCTTGCTAAACAAAATTATGTATGTCAACAAAAAATAATGGCCTGGCTAAATTGTATTTAAATTTGTATGGAACCATCGCACAGAGAAACCAATAGCTTGACAGGCTCTGTCGGCAGGAACCAAATTCACTCTGTGTGGTTCCAAATACTGCAAAACACTGCTCAGTCTTGCAGCAACAGTGAGTCAACCACACATGCAACTTCAAGCATAAAGTAACTGCATTTAGTTACCAGAATTCAAACTCACATTGCCTTGATTCTTTACTAAACACTAAAGTATTCAGTTTAACAACTATATGGTCTTAAAGTACCTGTACATTCTCATACCAGTTGGAAATTAAGTATGCATGTTAATTGATATTTGTGCAGCAGCATCAGACAAAGATGATCATTTGAAAACTACAAAATCTTGGTTTTAGGCCATATGGCTCTGAGGAAACAGTGCAAACTTTGTCGGTATGGCCACAGTGTAGAGGAGAGTACTGCAAGAAATGGCATACCTTTGTCAGATTTTACATTCTCACCCCGAGTGGTCTGATCCTCTACTTGCTTTAGTTTAGTGGTTTTCTGTTAAAATGATAACAAAATAGAGTTAAAACACAAAAAGGGTTGAAAATGTCAGTCAAGGTTGCTCGATCTCATCTCTGGAGATCCAGGCCAAATTCCAATTCGCATACTATGCATCCTATACAGTATGTTAAAGAATGGGCAACATAGTATGTGAAACAGATAAAATTCTACTTCTGCTGATTTTTATCTTCTTGGGCAGATCTTAAGAAGCAGGACTTTTAAGCAATTTTAAGTAAAGCTCATTTTTAAAAATGATTAGAACATTAGAGAGGATTAGTCCATTCAAAACTTGACAAGGTGAAGCTTCTCTGTGGAATTTACACTACCATTCAAATGTTAAGGGGTAAAATATTTTCAAAAAGTTGTCTTGTGTTCACCAAGGCTGTATTCATTTGATCAAAAGTGCAGTATAACAGTAATATTCTGAAATACTTTTTTATTACATTTATATTAAATTGTAAAGTTCAAGATAAAAGTAAAAAAAAAAAAATAACAGTATTTATTTTAAAGGAGAAGCCCACTTCCAAAACAAAGATTCACATGTAATGTACTCACGCCCTTGTCATCCAAGATGTTCATGTCTTTTGAAGAAAACATTTCAGCATTTTTCTCCATATAATGAACCGCTATGGTGCCCCGATTTTGAACTTCCAAAATGCAGTTTAAATGCGGCTTCAAACGATCCCAGCCGAGGAAGAAGGGTCTTATCTAGCAAAACGATCGGTTATTTTCTTTAAAAAAAAATACAATTTAAATACTTTTTAATCTCAAAAGCTTGTCTTGCCTTGCTCTGCCTGAACTCTGTGTATTCTGGCTCAAGACAGTTAGGGTATTTTCTCTCTCAACTTCAAAATAATTTTAAAATCATCCTACATCGCTGCAGAACCTACATTCTCTATGCAGTGATTGACCCAGTCTTTGCATAGAGAACATGCAAAGAAGATCAAACACCTTTAACAAAATAAGTAAAACAGCGATATAGGACGTTTTTGAAATTGAGGGAGAACATGAGATGGGATTTTTTTCAACATAGCCTTTCATGAACCAGAAAAAAATAGTCTAGGCAGCGTAAGACAAGACAAGCGTTTGACATTAAGAAGTATATAAATTGTATTATTTTTACAAAAATAACCAATCGTTACGCTAGATAAGACCCTTCTTTCTCGGCTGGGATCGTTTACAACCACGTTTGGGATCATTTGGGAAGCCGCATTTAAACTGCATTTTGGACGTTCAAAATTGGGGCACCATATCAGTCCATTATATGGACAAAAAAGCTGAAATGTTTTGCTCAAAAAAATAATTTCTTTACGACTGAAGAAAGAAAGACATGAACATCTTGGATGACAAGGGGGTGAGTACATTATATGTGCATTTTTGTTTTGGAAGTGGACTTCTCCATTAAATAATGTTTCACAACATTAGAAATCTCTTTACATTTTTAATCCTTTTTCCAAACAAAACCCCAAACTTTTGAACAGTAGTGTAACTGCTAAACCGGTCGTTTTAAGATGTTCTACTTACACCTGGTACAGTGACATCTTCATTGCTGTTTTTAGGCACACATTTAGGGCTTGATTGCTTGGATCTTCCAGAAGGTGAAAGGCACGTATCTGGATCTGTGCTCAAACCTTGGCTTACTTGTGTTGGTAAATTAGTATCTTCACCAGATATTTGAGTATAGTCTTCACTTGCGTTAGCATTTTTACGGCCGTCTTTGTCCTCTAGCAAATCAGTTTTTAGATTGTTCTGAGTGAAGACTGGACATTTGGAAAAGGGCGAATCTTCCTGCTTGGGGGATGGAGATCTGTCAACGCAAATGGAAGCGGCAGCGCTGTCCTGCGTGTGAAAGTTTGAGTCTCTGCTTGCCAGGATGAGGTCCTGACTCAGTTTCTCAACACATACTACAGGCTGGCGAATTAAGCTGCCATGCCTGGTGAAGGCAGGGGATGTCTGGGATTGGGACTCTGAGATAGATCTGAAGAGTTCAGGAGTGTTGCTGACGACTGTCTGTTTATCTGAAGCCTTGTCCTAGGAAAATGCATAAGTATAATAATGGAAACAAAGGAGAAGGTTAATGGCCCAAGATCTTTTGAGGTTTTTTTTAGTTTATTGAAGCAAAATATGTTTGTGTGTTTTTGTTTTGTTTTTGGAGAATCATATTTGATACACCACACTTTTACAGCTCGTATGTGACCCTGGACCAAAAAAAAACAGTCTTAAGTAGCACGGGTATATTTGTAGCAACAGCCAAAAATACATTGTATGGATCAAAATTATTGATTTTTCTTTTATGCCAAAAATCATTAGGGTATTAAGTAAAGATCATGTTCCATGAAGATAATTTGTAAATTTCCCACCATAAAAATATCAAAACTTAATTTTTGATTAGTAATATGCATTGCTAAGAACTTTAAATTTAAAGGTGATTTTCTCAATATTTTGACCCATATTTCAGATTTTCAAATAGTATCTCGACCAACTTTTGCCCTATCCTAACAAACCATAAATCAATGGAAAGCTTATTTTATTCAGCTTTCAGATGATGTATAAATCTCAATTTCAAAAAAATGTACCCTTATTTACCCACAGTCTACTTACATAAAATGCATATAACCACAAGCTGTCAGTCTATACCTCCTAATATAAAGTCTTTAAAATTTAAATGCTTAGCGTCATGATCAAAGCTCTGTAGTTTTTACTGTGAGGGGCAAAACATATCATGGATTCCATGCAATACATTACAATAATGACTCAGAGATGTACACATCATCAAGAGCCTGATGCATCATATTTCATATTTACATTTTATATAATTTCTCCAATAATTACATACAGATAATTCCGTAAACCCAAGTTGCTTCAGTTCAGTAACTGTTCATTTTAAAATATTACTATAAAAGATTTATTCTTATATTTACTTTAAAAACATCAGTAAAGATTCCACAGCAAAAAAAAGACATGTACTACAACTTGAAGGAGAACAGTTTTTTTAATTTTAATAAAAGACCTTACTTGCTACAAAAGTATTAACTATCAATCAGACAACAAGCGGCATATAGACGTTTCGATAATGTTGATCATTTAGAGACCTTAGAAGTGAGCATATCAAATATGGTAAGGTTTTATAGTGTTAAGAAGAATACAATAATTTGATAATAAAATATGAAGCCATTACATAACAACTAACCTGAGTGGCAGCAGGAGGACTGGAGACCTGAGCTGGAGAGCCCGTCGTTGAAAGATGCGAGGAGGTCGTCTGTGATAGATCAGGCATTTCTGGCAGCGGACTAGTCGGTTCCCTCTCATTGTCACTGTGTGTCTGATCTTGGCTGTGGTATGACAGTTTTCGTCTGCGTAACATCGGATTTGTTACGTTCTGCTGTGGTTGATTTGAAGAGCTGGCTGCTTCATCTTGATCCTCCGATGCTTTTACAGTGCTTTCCTGTAGAAATACAAGCAGCATTTTTGATGAATACTATCCTGCTCTTTGATTAGTCAAACTTATGACATACTTGTAAAATTTAAGGCTGAAATACACAACACCTGTTTTGCACAAATTTTCGCAGTCTGGATAAGTCAACGTTACTTGAAGTCAGAGCCAGTCTGAAGATGTTAGTCAGAGATGATAGACTTCACTAAAAATCATGTAATGTATAATTGGCACAGACTCACGTTTGATATTTTGAGATGAGGTTAGAATTTATATGGTTTTCATTTGTCATGCATTTCGTAAAGACGAGGCACACGTTTCTATGTGAGTTTGTTGTTTTCGAAGCAACCTGAAGAGATTTACAAGAGTGAACGATGCCTAGTGTTTTAAAATGCATATTTTAAAGACAGTCAGACTGTCAGAGCAATATATTTTCAGTTGAGACAGCTCAAACATGCATTTTAGTCTGGGTCTAGACTTAAGCCTTGTCTGTGAAACCAGGGGATATTATGTTTCAACCTTTATGAGAATAAATGTGTCACCAACATTAAGACTTTCCGCTATGGCTTTTTGTATGTCGTTGTCTTCCAGCTTTTGTCTCTGGGCAGCACTGTTTGCTTCCTGAGCACTCAGTTTCATGGCCAGGTCCAGCATCTCTTCTTCTGTCATCTCTGAAATCACAAGCAGAACAGCACAAATGGATCTGAATAAAATGCACACCTCAGTTTTCAGGCACAGTTAATGATTTTTTGGGAAATTCTGAGTTGCGGTACCTCGTAGATTAGACTCATTCTCCCTTCGTCTCCACCGGGCTGTCCGAGAGGACCGTTTAAATGAGCAATCTTCCTCCTGAGAATAAAACATCAAATTGAAAGTTGGTTTATTGTTATTTTATTATTATTATGGGTTTTTTTTAAACCATTATAATTCACCATAAAATTTCAGTTTCATAGTTAAAGGGGATTGTTTTTTTCTATATTAAATTATTCTCACAGAAACACTGGCGCTCAACCAGTGGCCGAAGTTTGGGGCAGAATTATCTGTTTGGCAAACCAATGTAAGACGTTACTGGAACAGAAATTAGCACAACATAGTCAGCACTGACATTCTAACTTTCTAACTGTGAAAATTATCAGGAACAATTATTACCATGGTAATTATTTAGGAAAGTTGTTGCTATTCCATTTAGACAACTCTTACACCACCCAGAGAGCTTTAAACGAACTCAAACACACACTATGTGGTTGTCTGCTGTATACACAGTACCTCTTCATGTTCGGAATCAGATATGACCAGGGTCTCTTCATTGTGCTCCACTCTGCTGACTTTCGCTCTTCTTCCGCCTTCATCCGATGTGCGCTTCCGGCGGGGCATCCTGCGACCTCAACAACATTAATTCTCTCTCTGTGTACACCTCTAGACACACTCTTCGAGACTCTTCCTCAGCTAACTGCTCATAAACTTTTACGGAACACGCTTAATGTTCATATTCGATAATAAAATGTTAGCTCGGTCGGTCAAAGGCTCGAAAAACAAGGATTTCGATTCCAAGATTTTTTCACAAGCGGTTGTCATGTCACGTGACAAGAGGGACAAGGAAAGACGCTACGTCACAACCGACAGCGCGCGAACTGGCACGATTTTTTGATTTGATAGGGAGTCCGAGTCATTTCCGCGAATCAGTTTTTTTCAAAGAATCGATTCGAAAGTGATTCATTGATTCTTTTACGTCATTACGTCGTCCCATTTTTTTTATTTACAACGTTTATTAATTTTTAAGACAATGTTCTAAGGATGCGATATCAGCTATATAAAATAAATGACATTTAAATGAAATTACATCACAAACATTAAATTCATTTAACAGAAACACCGTGTTTTAAAACCCCACTTAATTTGATGGATATAACATTTATTTAATAGCCAAAAAAAGATCTATAACACATAATATGTTCAGCTGAGAACAGTAAAACTGTTAAAAGATTTAGAGCTAACACATGGTATTTTTCTGCTGTAACGGTCGAATAAAGTCATAAGGTCACATATGTTTTTTATTATTATTATTACTATTAATTAATAAAGGATGTTCATTGTAACTTCACGTTTGAAGCCAAGATTCAGCTTAAATAGTCAGCTTAAATATCCAGATTAAACTCGGAAACTTCCCGGACAATAGACTGTAAAATAAGATTCAAACCAATTCCTAAACGGATTTTGTGAACCGATTCACGGAAAGATTCGGCTCCACAAAACGATTAATTCACAAACCACACTTTGGTTTTGTAATCACATAACGTTACAGTAGCAGTAAAATATGAGGTACAAATAATTGCATATTCTTGTCAAATTTAGGATCGTAAGCAGTGTGCATTGTATATTAATAACACTTAAAATTTCTAAAATGCTAGCTGGGAGATTAAACATAACCCAAAAGAATGCCAAGTCAGACAGTAATGATCAAAGTCCCTTTAATGATTCTTTTAGCAAAATATACCAACCTTGCATAGCAACACTACATACATTTAACCCCGTATAGATTCTCTTGAGGATCCTTACGTCATCTGCATTGCTTAGTGGATGCGTAGACGTTTATAGAAATAATTGTGTAAAGCATGTAGGATAAATGGTTCACATATTTGTTTGTAAATCGAATAAAAATGGGTTACAGGATATAGGTACTTATGAAGAGGCTTGTAAAGCGCATGTATCGTCTGCGCATGCGCGATCCGCCTCCTGCAAACATCATGGCGCAGCAAGAGCCGAATGGAGATTTTCCATATTTACCTTCAGGGGCGGCCGAGGGTAAGAGATCGCCGACATTCATTCAGAACAAATGGCGTTACATTTGATGCATTATGTATGAGTAACACATGACATTTATTCAGAGAATGTACAAGTCCCTGAGAGTATAAATGAGTGTAAAGCATGGTAGCCTAGCTCAAGCTCTCCAGTGCTCTCAGGACTGCTGCTTTAGTGTGTAGGAAGAACAGTGCATCCAAGGTCGATGTAAGACATAGTCTTAAATTGCAAAGAAAGTCTGTTTTAGGTTTGATTTGAGCGTTGCATACTTTGCCTCAACGCTGTTTTGTGTGCGTTTATTTTATATAACAATGAAATGTCCCCTTTGTAGTAACTGTTTCTGATGCTACCCTGTCTTTCAGTAAACCGAATGATAAAGGAGCACAGTGACTTGTTCTCCGATTCTCAGTGTAAAGTGTGCAGCGCTGTCTTAATCTCAGAATCCCAGAAACTTGCACATTACCAGGTATGAATTCGCGCTCACACGGGCAAAGTTTAAACGATCGCATCAATTCTTTTGTTCCTTAGCCAAAATGTGGTTTTGTGGACTAAATACTGATTGCAAGTATTTCAGGCTGTTTTCACAATGGCATGGTTGCACGCTACTCGTACTACTTCTACAGTATACTCTATATTTTATGTATGTTTGGTTGGAATACCCAGACTGCCTATTGTATACACAGAGAATATAGAATATAGCGGAGATAGACCAGTTTAATTACAACAAATGAGAGACATTTGTGTAAACAATATTACAGTTTTAGTAAACAAACTCCCACCTACCAAATAAAACGGAGTAAGAAAATGTATGATACCAGTCATTACAGAATGAATTGTTTATTTGAAAAATATTATTGGAAAAAGAATAGTCAATTTCCCATGATGATTGCCAGAAAGGCTGGCCTGTATTGGGGGTTGTGGGTATCGGGACGGGCCCACAGTACCTTTAGGCAAGTCAGGCTGTATTCCACATTGAGTATGCTTAGTGTGACCTTCCAGTTCCATTTTAACATCTCCTGCTCACTATTTGATCAGACTGCCAAACATGAATAAAAAAAATGCTACATATATATGGGTCAATGACGTGACGCCTAAATTTTCATTCCATTTGCATTTTTCTCAGTTAACAATTGGTTTAAATGCATAAAAAAAATGCCATATCTGTGAAGTACCTCTCTCATGTATGTATTCACTTTAGATTTTTGAAAAAAACATTTGCTTGCAATTTTAAATATCAGAATGTCGCGTGATGTGACCATCCAGTCATAACTGCTGTTTTGGAAACATCTTTGAAATTACTCTAAATTTATTCAGATTAAGAATCAGATTTGGCACGATTTAAAAGCGTTTTGTAATCTTAAATTCATATGATCATGGCATTCATTTTCGTGAGGGATTGTGTTCTCATGTGTTTCATTTTAAAGTGAAGCGAAAGCATAATTTCTGTGCTACATGGCTTAGGTCGCTCAATATTCATTGAACAATGTGCGGTAGATGGTGGTATGTGCTGTTTCATCTATCAGTCACGCAAAGAAGATTTATTTATTTATTTTTTTTATAGTAATAAAAATCATTTATTTCAGTTAGAGAACAGACAATACAATTAAAACTGAACGCGGCTGCTCAATGCAGTGTGCTGAACGACAGTCACATCACAGATCAATTTCATTTATTACATGAAGTAAGTGGAGCTGACTGTCAAGAAGAGAGAGGTAAGAAAGACAAGACTATGGCGGAAGAGTTTTAAAACTAACTGCAAGCGCCCGTTTTAAAAATATTTTGGATTTTGAAAAGCCTGTTGACTTCTGCCATTTATCTAAGGTGATAGTGGAATTTTCATATTTATTTGGTTCCACAGTGTTTGCTGATTTTTATTTAAACGGTTTATTTTTTTTAATGTGTGTATATATATATTAGGCTACATTAAGGTGTATGCCGTGCTTCCAAGCTTTCTTATTCGTTTTGCTAATAAACATTCTACGTTTCTTATTTATTTGGTTCCATAGTGTTTACTGATTTTCAGTTTTGTATACCTATTTAAACTTTGTGTAAGTTATTATTTTATATTAGGCATATAACATGGTGTAGTATTATTCATTTTGTTAATAAAAGTTTGTTACGATACGTTAATGCCGCTAATTTAAAAGTGAAAGTAAATGTGCAGGACATTTTACTACATGCGCATTAACTACATTAATGCAAAATTATAGAAAAACTATAAAATCATTATTTACAAAAACTTAAGAAATGCACATACTTTGTTTCTAAACACTTTAATTACTGAGAAAATCTTAAAAAAAAAAAATCTTAAGAATGTTAAGGAAATTAAGTAATTTTAATATAAATCATGGTCGCACCACCTGACATTTAAAGGCACAATATGTATGATTTTTTTTATTAAAATATCCAAAACCTGTAGAACAGTGTTATATATTTTGCTGACGTACTTACACTATCCCAAATGTTTGAAGAATTTTTAAATCCAGAAAAATAAGCAATTTTTTTACTAGCGTAATGGGCCGTGTCATTGCGTTGCCTGTCAATGATGTCATACACCCTTGATTTTCCAGTTTTATTTTGTAGAAAATATGAAAACCCCAAAGACACTTTAAAATGTTATGCGTTTAGACAGGTGACGAACGCACAGAGTAGCATTATAACAGAACTTTCTGTTTTCAAGCCATGTATCGTGCTTGTCCATTAGCAATCGCTCCAGCGTCCTTGTTTTGCTTCCACGACTTTTAGCCCCACCCTGCTTCATCCTGCAGTGACATTAATAAAACTTTAGTATATCATCTCATCCATGAACATGATTTCTTGCTAAGTCGCATCAGATTGCATCGGCTATGGGTATGAAGATGACAACTCCCATGATTCCACACTCAATTACAGCATCATCAAACTACACCTTTGTTTCTTTGTTTGTTTTGAATATGTGCCCTCTAGCAGTGAAAACATATTATGCCTTTAGGTCTACTGCCAATTTATCTTCATTTTAAAAAAATCACTTATATTAAAATTAAATATTAAAATTATATTAAAATCTTAATATGAATTTGTGTACACAACATTTTTAATGTTTGAACAATTACAACAGATACAGATATTATTATTTTTTCAGTTTTAAAATTGGCTAATGACTCATGTATTTACAGCATGATAACTGACAATCACTTGCTAAATAAAACTTGTGAAGTGTTTCGTGACAATTATCCCATGACAAAAACACAAACATCTGCTAAATGTCAAATTAGTACCTCCTTAATGTTGTTGTTTTTTGTTTGTTTGTTTTGTTTTGTCTTGTCACTTGTAGAGCAAAAAACATGCGAGCAAAGTGCGCCGGTACATGAGCATTCATGGTAATGAGGAGCCCATTGCAAAACGGTTCAAGCCTTCAGGTGATGTAAGTAAGATGAATGGCCAGACATGATGGATACGTATTGAATATTGGATAACAGATGCATTTGTGTCTTGCATTAATGGCTAGTGTCATGTTTTACAGACAAGTAATGCCGATGAAGGGGATAAATACAAAGCCTGCAGTGTGTGCAACATGACATTCTCTTCCCCGGTAGTGGCACAGTCTCATTACCAGGGCAAAGTTCACTCCAAGAACCTTCGCTTGAAGACCTTCGGTCAGCAAACTCCTGGTAAGAACACTTGATTATCATGATATTTAGTGCTTAGAATCCTGGAGTTACAAAAATGAGATGTACACTACTTTATTTTTTTTTTTTTTTAAGAAGTAGATGGTTCTTTTGTAATTTCTGATTCCTAATTTGTTTTAACAGCCAAATGTTTAGACATATTTATATAAATTAGGACAAAAAATGTTAAATTATCATATTGGATAACGATTCTGTTTTGCATACCAATTGTTGCCAGTATTTAGTATGTGGTACACAGCATGTTAATATTCTGTTCTGAACATGGTTAGAAGTGCTAACTTGATCTGAAAAGCTGACCTACTGTGTTTTGGCTCATCTTCCAGCATTACCTCAGCCCAAAGCGCAGGTCAAGAAGGATGAAGGGCTACCTGAAGGTGGGCAAGGGCCAGGAAAGCGGGACCCCAATCGCTTCTGCTCCATCTGCCAGGCTTCCTTCAACAATCCTCTCATGGCTCAGCAGCACTACAGTGGCAAGAAACATAAAAAACACCTGACTAAACAGAAGCTGATGGAGACCTATGGGCCATCCTCTGCACCAGGTCAGAACATAGAAGGTAGTCTCGTGTCCCGTATGTAAAACTTGATATGGAATTAAAGTGGAAATTACATCAGTAACACACAGCCCTAAGTTCCCCTTTTACATTTGACCTTGAACCACAAAATCAGTGTTAAGTAGCACAGGTATATTTTATAAAAAATACATTGGATGGGTCAATTTTTTTTTTTTTTTGCCAAAAATCATTAGGATATTAAGGAAAGATCATGTTCCGTTAATATATTTTATAAGTTTCCAAAACGTAATTTTTGATTAGTAATATGCATTGCTTAAAATGTCATTTGGACACTTTAAAGGCGATTTTCTGAGATTTGTTTTGAGATTTCTGCACCTTCAGATTCCAGATTTTCAAATAGTTGTATCTCGGCCAAATATTGTCCTATCCTAAACCATACATCAATGGAAAGCTTGTTTATTCAGCTTTCAGATGATGTATAAATCTCAAATTTAAAAAATAGACCATTATGACTTGTTTTGTGGTCCAGGGTCGCATATATATATTTATATAATAATTCATATAAATGAATACGATAATATATGTAATAATTCATATACAAATTATTAGACAAATCAAGTGCTTTAACAAAGGTACAAATTTCACAATTCTGTGACTGTTAAGCTGCAGTTGCGAACTTACATTGTAAGTGTATTCTAAAACAGTTTTTGTTTGTTTTTATAGGCGTCAAATTTAATTGTAATTGCCTTTAAATTGTAATAGCCTTTAAAAAAAACTCTTTATTCTAAATTATTTTTACTTCTTAATTTAACTTCTAAAAACTGAATGGGTTGCACAAAACATAAGGAATATCATTGACCTTGTTCATTTGCACTTCAAATTACATAGAAGTTGGATATTCGGGTTTTAGCTCTATTTCAAAAACAGTGTTTTTAATGCAAACAGTAGGGATTTCTGCAATACAGAAAATCCAGATGGAATCAGAGAATCCAGTCATAAATATGGAACTTCCAGTATAATGCAGAATGCCATGAAATTTGGCAATTTTTTTTGGTGAATAAATCACAAGTAGTCTTTACAGTGAACTAAATGAGTTGTTCACTTCCAGTACAAAAATTTACAGATAATTTACTCGCTCCTTTGTTGTCCAAGATGTTCATGTCTTTCTTTCTTTAGTCGTAAAGAAATTGTTTCTTGAGGAAAACATTTCAGGAATGTTGGAAGTTCAAACTCGTGGGCACCATTGAAGTCCTCTGTATGGAGAAAATTCCTGAAATGTTTTCCTCAAGAAACATATTTTCTTTATGACTGAAGAAAGAAAGACATGAACATCTTGAACAACAAGGGGGTGAATAATGGACTAATAGCTTAGTCTTGGGATTTGGGAATCAATAATGGTTCATCAAAGTGAACATCTGTTAAAATCTGTTGATTTGTTATTTTTTTCCAAAATATTTTTTTTTTTTTTTTTAATTTTTCTGGATTTCGCTTTTTTCCGTTTTTATTTTTCTCGACTCCTTTTTAATGGTTAAAATAAATGTATTAATATATATTGCAGCAATTTACTAAAAGCTGAACAAAAATGCAAGTTTTGGGCTCTATGAAATGTTTTATTTTTTTCTCATCATACCTGTAAACAAAACTGTGCAAATGTGCCATTCATTAACACATGCAGAACATGCAGGATTCATATTTAAATGGTATTTCTGCAGCCTAATATTTACAGATACTAGTCCATATCATGCTTTGATTTAAGTGTACTGATCTATTTTTGATTAATTCATCCAAATTTGAGTTGTTCACTAAATTCCATTTTTATGGCTGGATTCCGTAATTCTGTCCACAGTTTTCTGCTTCTTACGCACTTATTTTTTAATACTTAATCCATTTTAACCTAAAAATTGAGGATTTGTGGTCACTTTGGTGTTTTTTGCCACACCAGTAAATGTTACTAAATGTTAAATGTCATTTCTACCAGCCTCCACACTGAAGGGCTACCCATGTACTGTGTGCAATATTGAGCTGAACTCCGTCGAGCAGTACCAGGCCCACATCAGCGGGTCCAAACATAAAAACCAGTGAGTATCTTGTACTGCTTTTAATAAAGATTTCCTCATTTTATTGGTTAAACATTAACTTATTCCCCCATTTAACAGCGTTAGGCTCAAGAAAGGGCCAAATACATTTCCCGGCCCCCCTGAAAACTACCAGCCCGATTTCCAGTATCCACCCAACCAAGATGGACCGGAGGACACAGGGGAGTGGGACAGCTTCACTGAGAGCTATGAGTGAGAAGACATTGTCAGCCTTCGCTGCCCTCTGCTCATTTGTGACAAGCTTCCTCTGTTTAGGCACAGGTCAATGTGTGTCTGCACTGTGCATCTCCTAATGCCAGCTTTTCACCACACTACATCTCTTCCTGTCTATTCTTGTCGCTCTCACACAGTTGAGGGACCACAAACTTCCACAGCGTTTTTTTTTATTTTTTTGTCACCTCCAAAACCGAAGTCAAGGAGGAAAAACTTAAGAGTGCTGCTTTTTCCAGTGTTAGGATTGTTTATTAGTGTTATGTTACGTGTTTGTTTGGTTTACAAAAATCATTTCCACAATCTCCACATACAGATGCAGGTCCTGAAGGTGGTTTCGGGAGATGTTTTGTCTATATGTTTGATACTCTTACTCTTACTTGTTGCTTATTATTTTAAACTGCTCAAGCTCCATGTTTTGTTAAATGAATGTCTGTGGAGTTCAAAGCTGGTGAATTTGATAGTGTGCAACGTTTGGAAAGTTTGTTTTTGGGAGCTTAGAGCGCTTTATTTCTTAACTTCTGATTTTCTATGTCAATTTTGAAAAGGAAAAAAAAATCTATACATTTTTAAGCAATTTTAGTGATTTACTCTGTTTGTTCTAGGCTTGACAGTAGTTGTCTTTCATTTCTCATGGCTCCTTTCCATGTCCATGTAAATGTAAATCTTTAAGTAGGAAGCATACTGTAATTTCATACGCTTACTAGAGATTTAAGATAAGTTAAATTGGTGCTTCAGTTCTAACATCCAAACTGAACTTCTCCTAGTAATTAAAGCTGTCCATTCATGTGAAATTAGTGCCAGATCATAAGGATGATTTATTTATTTAGTTTATGTTTAGGTGCAAACACAAAAGTTCATCTTTACATAGATTCCTGCAGTATATTCTGGTGTAACAAAGTCAGACTAGTACTACAAGCTGATTAGATCTAAATGTATTTGTAAGTTGAAAGCCTCTGTTCAGGATTAATGTGAAAACGCTCCAATTATAAAGCTAAAATGCAACAAGTTTTTAATGAAAATTGAGCATATGTGTAATGTATGGCTTGCATTGTTTATTTTTGCAATGTACAATGCAGATTGTTCATGGTACAAGAGACTGATGCTAATGCTATGATGTAAAATCAGCAATAGTTCAATTAGTGTTTAGAACCACCATAATTAAGCTTCTAATTATAAATGATTCAGTTTCAGATTCAGTGTTCATTGGGGACAGCTATTTCTTAAGTCATTGTGAAAGACTGAAGCACGACCATTATTCTTTGTCTCACTCTCCCAAGTCCGTTATACGAGATGTATGTTGCAAGTTAATACAGAATCCTCAAAATCAGTCAGCAGAAGAACTACTGTAAGTACATTGTTTAGTTTGGGAGCCTGAAATGTTATATTGACATGTTCTTGTAATGTTAAAGGCTTCTAAGCAGCACAACAGCAATTAAGTGCTGGTTTAAGGCCTTCAAACTTGGTAGCATATATGTTTTTGTTGTCATTTTGCTTTTATTGGTCAATTTTCTTTTCAACAGAAAGTGTGAGCCTAAAGAGATGTGTGTTACTTTTCATCCAGTAAAATGTTTTGAGAAAAAAAAAAACCTTAGTATTTCAGACTTGTTTAATGAACATACCAGCACTCACAAATTGCTCTCATATTCACCTTGTTTTTCAGTGTTGTTTTTGTACAGCTAAAAAAACATTTAAAAAAAAGTGTCTGTGCTGCTTCTATGTTAAATATAAAATGGATACTGCAGCAGGGCAGCTATCATTTTACATTTCCTTTCAATATACAAGTCCACATAGATATAAGTTTGCCATTTTCCCTTTACTTATTGACCTTTTCCATTAAAGCTGCTATCAGAAATATAAGCTGCCTTGATAACTAATGCTAGTGACCTCTGGAAGACGTACATTCCTCTACCTCGCCCTGTTTTTTGATACTGTACCTTTAAGAGTACTATATGTAAATTAACTGTTTGGCCAAATTGCTAAATACAGAATTCTAGCCAATAAAGAGTTTAACGTGTGTGTAGTTACAGCGTTTGAACAACTTGTTTCAATATAAGTTTTTCTACCAAGTTAATATATGTTACATACAGTGCCTTGCGAAAGTATTCATACCCCTTTTTTTTCATGTTTTATGTTGCAGCCTTGTTAAACTGCTTTAAAACAATTTCCATATAAGTCTACACTCCATACACGTAATGACAAAGCACAAAACAGGTTTGTAACAACTCTGCTGTTCGCAAAAACTCAAATTATTCCATTGCATAAGTATTCATACCCTTTTCTGGGACACTTGAAATTTAGCTCAGGAGCATTCATATCGCTTGTAGATGTTACTACACTTAGAGTGGAGCTAAACTGTAGCAAATTCATTTGAATGAATATAATCTGGAAAGGCACACCCCTTTCAGAAAAGGTCTGACAGCTGAAAATGCATATCAGAGCAAAAACGAAGCCCTGAGGTCAAAATAACTGCTTGTACAGCTCAGAAACAGGATTGTGTCAAGGCACAGATCTGGGGAAGAGTTCAGAAAAAACATTCTGCTGCATTGAAGGCACACAGAAGCATGTAGCCTCCATTATCTATAATGGAAGAACCTTGGAACAACTAGGACTCTTTCTAGAGCTAGCCTCTTGGCTTGGTTATACTGATGACCAAGAAGCTGATTCTCACTCTAATTGAACTCCATGAATATATATGCAGATGGAAGAAACTTACAGAAGGACAAACATCACTGCAACACTCCAATCCAGTCTTTATGATGGTGTGGCCAAAGTACATCATTTCCTCAGTGAAGACACATGAGACCCACTTGGAATTTGCAAAAAAAAAAAAAAAAAAAAAAAAAAATCCTAAAGTAACCAAGTAATGCTCATCACCTACAGAGTACCATCCCAAAAGTAAAGTGTGGTGGTATCAGCCTCATGCTGTGCGGCTGTTTTTTAGCGGCAGGGACTGAGTGACTCGTCAGAATATAAGGAAAGCTCAATGCACCAAAATATAGAGATAGCCTTAATGAAAACTCAGTCCAGAGCATTCAGAACCTCAAGACTGGGCAGTTGGTTCACCTTCCAACAGGACAATGACCATAAGCACACAGCAAGAGTGGCTTATAAACAACTTTGTAAATGTCCTTGAGTGGCCCAGCCACAGCCTAGGCTTGAACACAATCAAATGTTTCTGGAGAAACCTGAAAATATCTGCCAGCCCCCATCCAATCTGACAGAGCTTGAGAGGTGAACAGGTGAGGCAAAGAATAGCAGATAACTACCAAATGCAGATGTGCAAAGCTTGTTGCATCATACACAAAAAGACTTAAGGCTGTACAGGTGCTTAAACTAAGTACTGAGTTAAGGGTATGAATACTTACGCAGTGTACTTATTTCAGCGTTTTAATAAATTTGCAAAGTTGTCACAAATCTGTTTTGTGCCTTGTCATTAAGATAGCACACGTACATCTACAAGATGTCTGTGTCACTTGATCTGAAAAGCATCTGCTGTGTACAAACATCTGACAGACGTCTGTAAGATCTCAGTTTTACATACATTTCAAATCGTAAACATCTTAAAGACATCTAATAGACATGCATAGACAGGCTTTCAACATGCACAACACTCTAAAAAATGTCTTCCAGATGCAGATGTCAAATAGAGGTCTCCGTGATGTATGTGTGCTATTGGGTGTAAATTAATGTGGTAAAAAAGTAATTTGACCAAAATGTCAAAACATAAAGGGGTATAAATACTTTCGCAAGGCACTTGCACAATTCTTTTAACCGTAACTGATGCAGTATAGCTTCAGTATAGCTTTTTTTTTTTTTTGGCCAGGCAATGTATATATTACCTACAGTTTTTCAGGATGTCTTCAAAAAAGAATGTATAGATTCAGATCTTGTCCTCTAGATGGCGTACTTTACACACTAACCCTTAGCTGATTCCTATTTTGGTGCATGAAGGACAGCACATCTCTAATGTATCTTCTAATATATGTTCTCTGAAATACATTGTATTCATTTAGACTTCTGAAAATATACTATATTCTTATTCTTTTTCTGTTTTCATTTCATAGTATTGCTACAACCACACAACATTTATAAATCAAGTGTGCTCGTAATCAAGTATGATTGTTAGCAACTTCATAGAATTCTCAATGTCTTTTGGCACTGCTATTATAAACTTTCTTTTTTTTTTATTTGTCTACTAAAACAGATAATAAATCAGTTCCACTAAGAGCAAAAAATCAGTTGCCTAAATGTTTACAGCTGCTAACAGCACTGTTTTCAGTTTCTATATCCCTCATGTGCTGTAAAAATGAACACGGCTAGTTTTTGCCAGGTATTTCCATTCATAAAAAAGCAGTGGGGAGGAGAGCTGACTATTTTCATTGATAAGATCTATTTACTCGAAGGGGGAGGTATCTGGTGCCTTTCCATTCACTCAGAGAGAGGGGGTACTGCCCCTCCGGTGAGGCGCCACGGTGTATAAACAACCCAGTTCTACATACTACCAGCATGCTGAAACATAGACTCCCCTGTGTGAGCCGAACAAACTCCACCCACCATCATTTAAAGCTTTTCCGTATGTATATTCACTGCAGAGATATTAGCACCATGTTGGGTTTAGCTCTCCAGTGAATTGCTGTTATTTACGAGGATGACAGATTAATCTCTACAAATTTGCCCCAGACAAAGACGTTTAGAATTACCTGGACCGCACTGCCGTGAAAAGAGGATTGTTTCGAGCTGGTTTAAGCGCAGTGTGTTGTTACTTTAGTGGTTATAGTCTGTAGTTTCATAGTTTGACCCCTACATTTCATCCAAAATGAGGCCCAGGGAGCTTTGGGTCATGTTGAGTGTAACTTGATGAATGAGTGCTGGACTTTGGCAGACCCATTCAAGTTTACACTCGCGTTTCCAAACATGCCCTTGTGTATTGAATGGCCACATGGACACTTGTTTGAACCGAGTGCTGTTTGCTGAACCCCTCTTTGGGCTGTGTAGTCATCCTTTATTTGCTGCTTGCAAGCTTTGTGGCCTCATGGAATTGACCTAAAGCAAACTGTCCTATTTCTTTTTCTGTTATTTTTTTTAATTTTTCCTAAGGCAAGACTCCTGGATTATTCCTATAGCACAATAAAATGACTGTTTTGAATTCCATTTTTTAAGTGTTATATTAAAATGTGCAGATGAGCCTTATTGAATTTGCACTAATTTCCAGAAAGGAAATTTGAACGATGGATAAAGCCAGGTTCAGAATTCTTGTTTCCTGATATTGGCATATTAGAGTTAAAGGTTTCTTTTATTTACCTCTCCATAAATCAGCAAATACTGTCACTAGGAATTAAGTGTTATATAAGTCAAGGTGAATGTTATATGACCAAACCCCTCTGTAAAACTGTAAAGTAATTAAGTGCTAAGTTGTAATTTCTGGCTCATTTAGAAAAAAAGCCTTTAAAGCTTTATATTGTAATTCAAATCTACAGATAAAGGTCAATAAAATAAATACTTAAACATGTATTTTTGAAACAAAACATTTTTTACAAAACATTTTAAGACCTCAGAATTGGTCAGTGCATCAAATAAATAAATAAATAAATAAAATTAAATATTTATTCATGTGTTTATCTATTTATTTTATTTTATTATTAATAATAAACCTTTAATATAACTAGTTATTAATATAACTAGTAATTAATATTTTCACATCTTAAAATTTACAAACATGCCCCCCACCATGTGTTTATTTATTTATTTAATTTTATGTTTTGAATGAAGTGTTGATAAGACAGAATTTTATTTTATTTTATTTTATTTTATTTTATTTTATTTTAAGAAGTGTCCCTTTATTAGAATACCTATGACAATCGCTTCATTAAGAATACCTTAATGATTCATTAGTATCATGCTTTTTTTCTAGTGTTGATATTAAGAAATTAAGTGTTGATAAGACAGAATGTTTATTTATTTATTTATTACATGCACCCCCCCACACACACACATCGTGTATATATGTATGTATGTATTTATTTATTTGTTATGTTTTGAATGAAGTGTTGATAAGACAGAGTATTTATTTATTTATTTATTTACTTACTTATCTTTTATTTTTTATTTTTTGAATGACGTGTTGATAAGACAGAATTTCATTTTTTTATTTTATTTTATTTTATTTTAAAGAAGTGTCCCTTAATGAGAGTCGCTTTATTAAGAATACCTTTATACTTCATTAGAATCATGCTTTTTTTCTGGAGTGTTAATGTTAAGAAATTAAGTGTTGATAAGACAGAATATTTATTTATTTACTTATCTTTTATGTTTTGCATGAAGTGTTGATACGACAGAATTTTATTTTTTTTTATTTTATTTTATTTTATTTTATTTTAAAGAAGTGTCCCTTTATGAGAATAATTATGAGAGTCGCTTTATTAAGAATACCTTAATGATTCATTAGAATCATGCTTTTTTTCTAGAGTGTTAATGTTAAGGCGTGAAATGTTGATAAGACAGAGTATTTAATTTAATTTAATTTAATTTAATTTTAAAGAAGCGTCCCTTTATGAGAATATTTATGAGAGTCACTTTATTAAGAATACCATAATGATTCATTAGAATCATGCTTTTTTTCTAGAGTGTTAATGTTAAGGAATGAAGTGTTGATAAGACAGAGTATTTATTTTATTTTTATTTTTTTTTACTTATCTCTTATGTTATATTTTTTGAATGATGTGTTGATAAGACAGAATTTTATTTTATTTTATTTTATTTTAATTTAAGTGTACCTTTATGAGAATACCTATGAGAGTCACTTTATTAAGAATACCTTTATGATTCATTAGAATCATGCTTTTTTTTCTAGAGTGTTAATGTTAAGGAATGAAGTGTTGATAAGACAGAGTATTTATTTATTTTATTTTATTTTTTTTTACTGATCTTTTATGTTTTATTTTTTTAATGACGTGTTGATAAGACAGCATTTTATTTTATTTTATTTTATTTTAAAGAAGTGTCCCTTTATGAGAATACCTATGAGAGTCGCTTTATTAAGAATATCTTAATGATTCATTAGAATCATGCTTTTTTTCTAGAGTGTTAATGTTAAAGAAAAATCATAATTATTTTGAATGTTTTAAATCTGATACAGTATGTGTATGTTTGGGTGTGTGGACAGTCAGGATTCAGGAAATAGGGGTTGGGGGGGTTTGCTCATGGGTGAAGAGAGAAAGTGTTGTTGAGGGGCATGTAGACAGCAGGAGGCTGTATTCTCTGTTTTGCCTGTCACAGTTTCAGGGGGTTATTGTCTAGGATGGAGACATCCGGAGGTCAATGCCTCAAACCCTGTGTGAGGCAAGGAACAAAACAGCCCTGTATAAGAACAGACCAAATGGGAATCACAGGTGGCAGGAATGGGCTACATCTATATGGAAATGAGCTCACTGTTCTCAGCGTCCCTCTGCAGCCACTGCTAATTTGCTTGATGCGCTGCTGGCCTCTTATTTTCATACGGGAGGCGAGTTGTAGGGTGGATCTCACAAAAAGTGAGAATGACCAGGTCCAGTTTAACCAAAATAAATAAATTAATTAATTAATGCTGCTAAAAGAAAATCTGTATTTTTAAGACAATTTTTAAAAAAAAAGATTATTATTATTTACATGGCAGTGAAACACATCGAAAGCAAATTTTCTTGCTGTAGTGTGTCCAGATGTGTATTTTTTTTTAAATATAATTCCCATTATTTGTCCTACCTGTAATTTACTTTTTTAAAACTTAGTTAGCATAAATATATGCCAAATACAGCCATTGTAAATACTTTTATTTATTAAATACATTTACTTTAATGTACATTTAATAAATACATAAATGCATTCCAAAAAAAAAACTAAAACCTAATGGTCCTAAATAGATAAATATTATAATGTTCTTACACACACACACATATATATATATATATATATATATATATATATACACACACATATATTATTATTATTATTATTATTATTATTATTATTATTATTTTTTTTTTTTTTTTATTTTTATTTATTTTTTATTTTTTTCTCTGAGGGGGGAAAAATTGTCAAGACCATGACATGACTTCTCCATAATTCTCATTTAATATTTGAATAAATCATTGATAAATAATATAATAATAATATTTTTTTTTTTTTAAGTAAAGCAAAATAAAATAGACAACTGAAGTAATATCCTCACTTTCCAAACAGAACCCCTTTCAGAGACACACAAGAAATGAAATGAGCACAGCTGTTGGCTCACATTTTTCACCCTGGATGAGCAAAAGCTTAGTTTTAGCCACAGAAAGGGTTGAGCCTTTCTCCTGAGGTTTTGCAATAATTTTTAAGTGTTTATCATCCAGAAACAAACAGCCCATAAGATACATGTTCTATTTCAGCTCAAACATATTATATCCACAAAAAAAAAAAAAAAAAAAAAAAAAAAAAAAAAAATTCCCTTGAGCCTTGTTTCCAGGAATTAACACCACCAGACGTTCATGGGCAGTTCCATAACGTCAAATCGGATGTTTGCTTGACATAATCCAACAAACATGAGAGAATGTTGAACTGGTGATAAGAGAGGGTCAACATTTGTTTGCCTGATGGCTGGGACTTTTTAGGTTTATGACTTTAGCTTGCAAATAAAATAATAATAATAATAATAAAAACAGAAAGATAGGACAAAAACTGTAGACAAATGGATGATTCTTTACACAAAATGTTTTGCTTGAAAAGTTATAGTTAATGATATTATTATAGTGTCCATGATGAAGAAAAGAGAAAATATTACAATAATGTAGTTTGAAACATTGCAAATTCTTAAAAATGCACTCATGGTTCCATATAATAATAATAATAATAATAATAGTAATAATAATAAAAACCTTCAAAACTTTTGAAGTCAGAGCTGCAACTTAATGACTCGAAAAATCTTATGTGGTGTAACCATTAATAAACAGTAAATAATTATTTTAACATCTTAAAATGTGCAAATGTTTTTTTTTTTTTTTTTTTTTTTTTGTCTTGTCATCATAAAACATTATCATAAAAAGAGTAAAATTTTTTTTTTTGAAATGTATTGACCTTGGCACACAGTCAAAAGGGTCTGTTTTTGCATAAATAATATTTTTGGCAGATGGTTTCACTTAATTTAGCAGTGGAGCAGTTTTGTCAAAATAATAGAAATAATAATAATAATAGAGATAATTTCAATGAAATTCATACTTTTTAAACTTAATACTGTTTTCTTTGTTAGATATCAAGATAGTTGTACCACCCTACCATTTTTGACATTATGCTCCCCTAATAAATATCAAAATGAATTTGAATTCAGAAATGAAAACAACATTTTTTTATAAAAGTGGATAAAAGTATTAGACAGGACAAAAAAGATCCTCACATCACTGACCGCCACTTGGTTTCAAATTTTGTTATATAATGCAAAGACATGCACATATTTTCATTGAGACATAAGTAAATATTGTAGGGTCCGGTATTATCAGCAGGACATTTCTAAACGAGTCCAGCCTACTCTTTTGCTGTTAGCCACTGCAGTTCAACTTCATACCAGCCCCAAACAAACCCCTTTCTGCATCAGTCCCATAAAGGAAGCTGTATATGTCTGCATGCAACTCTCAAGTAGGATTAGTTCACTACGAGAGCTGAAAGAAAGACCCATGTACTCCATTTCCTGGCCTCTGAGACAAGTGCAGGTGGCTGAGGGGTTCAGATTACACCCCAATGAAAGTTTCCCCTACCCTCTGGGCTCTCCTTCCCTTCTAGCCCCCCTTTTACCCACCAAGCCAAACCTTTCCGTGATCTGAGAATTCCTGCAGACTACTCCTAATTCTTCTGACAGATGGACACACTTAATCTGCAGTGGTCAGGCTGGACGTAAGTGCTACAACCTGTGAACAGGCAGCTAGGACAGCCACCTGTCAGGACCCCTGTCACATGATAGGCACCGCATGGCACAGCTTTTGGGGTATCTTGTGCATAAATATGTTTTAATCTGATTAAAAATTTTACACATTTGAAAAGTCACTTCAAGTGTGTTTCATCCTTTAAAATAAACAATTTTCAGTATTTTATCAAGAAGAGCACAATTTTGAGATCTCTAACTCTCTAACTTCATACCAAAAAAGGGGTGTTTCCCACAGCATACCAACAGATGGATATCATTTTGATAGTTTAAGTGTCCGAAAAAGCAGAGACAGAGCGCTGCTCTAAGATCCCATCTAGACCAGACAACAGGTGAGCGGTTACGGTCAGCCGGCAAATCTCACTGATATTCTAACCTATTGAACTTTCCCAGAACAGGGTTCCTCTGTAGACGCACATTACTGCATTGCAGGACCTGTTCCTTGTGCTTTGATCCAGTCAATGTGAAGCAGATCTGTGGCTGTGGCCTTAACAGTGAGATAATGAAAGCAGGCTGGCTGGGAGAGGACTGGCCCAGGACAATGCTTCTCTTTCAGGCAGCTGGCATGGTGGATGCTTGTACAACAGCTAGTAAAGTCACTTTCCAGCTTCAGCACCTTTTGCTGGAAAATGGAGCGCAAGCAAGAATGAGCTCCCTTTTTTGGACTGGAAAAGACCTTTACCTGCGTAACTAAGTATCAAGATGTTTCTGAGCCTCTTCCTGTGTAACAGCCTGTTTTTGTACATAATGATAGAAAGATGTGGAGAAATGGAAAATGACTAGACATTTAAATTTTAATGAAATTTAAATAAAGTGAGTTAGGGATGGAGTTCGGAATAAAACTTAAGTCAGATTCAAACCTGGATTCCCCTAAGCACAAATTCTGTTTTTCGGTTGCTACCTTCAATTGTAAGTGCTCTGTGAGGTTGATTTCATATGGTATTCTGCCATCTTAAGTGGGATTCGAAGGGCACTATGAACAGCATGGAAAAAGGGAACACCAATTTATCATTTCACAGACTGTGGAGAAGGAAATTTACCCACTGGTCACTGTGCATCACTGAGTGGTTGTTTACAGATATAAAGTATGTTTGAACAGTTACAATGCAAAAAAATATAGCTGCAAGCAGTGATTTCCAGGGTTCAGTCACTTTAAGGCATTTATGCACATAGGAAAAATGACATTACATATTATTTCGCAAGCCTGTAACCAATCAATGATTTAAAAAAGCATTTTTGGCAAATCCAGGTAATTTGCCACAGAAATATGATGTTTTTGTTTTGATCTCCCTGAAAGTTTGCATGCTTGTTTAGAATCACCTGTCGCATGTGGTTTCGTGAAGTTTTGAGTTTTCGTTTAGGCTTTATAGGCTTTTGGGTACATTTAGAGAGGCCCCTTTTCTAAATGACCCCGTTATAGCTTAAAGGGTTGTATAGGTTTTTCATGTGACCTCAGATTTCTCTTACATAAGCGTCTTGAGTTTGCCGATGATATCTCATTCCGTTGAGGAGTTATGGTCTTTTTAGTAAAAGCGGCCCTGCCATTTTAGAACGTTATGGCGTCCCTTTGCAACAGAGAGCCGAAAGTTCAACTTTTTTTGAAAATTACTGATATTCACTCTAGAGAATCTTCCTGCACTGGTTTGGCTCTGATCGGGTGAAAAAACTAGGATTAGTTCGCAAAAGTAGGTTTTTCAAAAAATGCAAAATACCAGAAAATTTCGCCAGGGTAATGGACAAATCTGAGGAGTGAGCTAAGTATTCCAGCGACTTAAGACACTTGAACCTGCGGTGAAAGGTTTGGGAGTTATGAGTGATTTTGTACTTTTGAGTGCTGTAGCGCCCCCATCAGGCAGATTAGGGTGAGCCTTGGTGACGTTGTAGATGGTGTGAGTACTACCATCCCTCTAAGTTTCAAGCCTCTATGGCTTATGGTTTCGTCTGCCTGATCAGTTTTGGGTGGAAATGGCTGATCCTTGGCCATTCTAATAATTACAATGGATTTTCAGTGCTAAGCACTTGAACCCCTAATTATTGTTACATTAAAGGACACCCATTATGCCCCTTTTTACAAGATATTAATATATAATATATAATATAAGTCTCAGGTGTCCCCAGAATGTGTCTCTGAAGTTTTAGCTCAAAATATCCCACAAATCATTTATAATATAATATCATTTTGAAAATTTTGGAAGTGGAAGTTTCATTAAATGCAAATAAGCTGCTGCTCCCAGCCTCCTTTTCCAGAATAGGGCTGTGACTTTACAGCTTGTAACTCAGATACTCTGCCAAAAACATCAGTTTGGTTTTGATTATCATGTCTATTGTGTTGAAATCATGTTTTGAAAGCCATATCTACGGTGGCCCTAACGTGCTGCAACTTAAGAAAATGCATGCAAATAGCAAAAGCACCAAATTAAGAAAATATCTCCATCAGTACACATGTGCTGCAAATACTCACAACACAACCAAATACAAAAACACGCTGCTACAAAAGAAATGCGCTGCAAATACTCACAACACAAACAAAGAAAGAAACGTGGTGCAAAAACAGAAACACGCTGAAAATAGTCACAACACAACCAAACACAAAAACACACTGCAAATACTCACAGCACAAACAAACACAAAAACGCGCTGCAAGCACAGACCACAATGACGGGAAACCCAGCGATGCTTATGAAAATGAATCATGGTTTTTAGTAAGTGTAGTAACCATGTTGTTGCTGGTGTTTTTTTTTTTTTTCACGTATTGATTACCATTTGTGTACATACCATGGTTAAAGTATGGTTAGTGTTTTTAATTTACCATGGTTTAACTATAGTAACAATTTTTTATTTGTATTTATTTTATAGAATAATAAAAATATATATAAAATATATATAGGCTATTTGTTTATTGTAATATTAAAACCGTGGTTAATTTTTGTAAAGCTGTAAAAGTAGCCAGCTTATATAACGTTTCACAGTAAGCGTGTCCCAGCCAGGTTTGTCACTTAAGTTGTTGCGGTCCCCTTAACCATTTCTGATGTTTGTGAGTATTTGCAGTGCATTTCTGTTTTTGCAGCGCGTTTCTGTATTTGGATGTGTTTCTGTATTTGGATTTGCAGCACATGTGCTGTCAAACTGATGAACATGTTTTCTTAATTTGCAGGTGTTTTTTTTTTTAATTTGCAGCGTATTGAGCTCTCTTAGCCACCGTACATATTAGTTTAAACTTCTGATATACAGTTTTCTGAGCGCACACATCGGAAGCACATGCACAGAAAGCAGCTGTCACACGGCACGGTCACATGGCTACGTTTCCTTTCATGTCTTATTGCACTTTAACTGTCAAATACACAAACGTTTATGTAATAAACACACAAATTATAAAAACCCAGTTGGTTATGTCTGTGAAGGTAAACAGCTGGGAAAGAAATCTCAAAAACAAAATGCAACGCAGTGGGTGAAAACATGCAGATTAGGGGGTGGTAATATTATAATAAGATCCCCTTCCTACATCACTAGGGGAGCGAAATCTGAGTGGCTCGTTTCTTCACATGCTTGCAGAGAAAGGCTTATCAAAAATAAGTTACTGGGTTGTTTCACATTTTCACATTTTCATTGGTAGATGCACTGGAAACCTGATTATAACACTTAAAGACTGAAAATGTCAGATTGTCATGATATGTCCTTTTTAAAATAATTATGTTACTTTAATTTTCATAACACTGCCTGGTCAAAAAAAGGTAAATAAATAAATACATAAATACATACATACATACATATTGCTTTTAGGATTGAATCATTATTTCAATGATTGATATGTTTCTGGCATCATATACAGCGTGTTTGGCAACACTTCTTTTAACCCTAACTGATACAGTGTGTAGCTTTTCATTTCTCAAACAACCACGTCAGAAAACATACCCATGTACATATTCCAGGATGATAATGCTAGGATTTATCAACCTCAAACTGTGATAATTTGTTGTCCACAGAGTCCTGACTTTACCCCCATTGAAAGTCTTTGGGATGTGCTGGAGCCGATTTAACACTGCCTGCCCAAAAATAGTTGCACACTCTAATGTTTTATTGGACCGCTTTAGCTTTGATAACATTGCTTATTCACTGTGGCATTGTTTCAGCAGTGTAATGCAATGTCACAACATTTATTTCCATCAAGTGTTGCATTAATTTTTGGCGAGATCTTGTATTGACAGTGGGAGAGTTAGTTAAACCACTCTGTAAAGTTGACTCCAGGACATCCCAATGAGTTTCAATGGGGTTAAGGTCAGAACTCTGTGGTGACTGATTCATGTGAAAATGATTCCTCTTGTTCACTGAGCCACTGTTTCACAATTTGGGCCCAATGAATCCTGACATTATCAAATTTTCCTACATGGCTATTTAAGAAATAAAAAGTAAGAAATACTGCATCATTTAGGGTTAAAAGAATAGCTGCCAAACACACAACATAACAGAAACATATTGAACTGCAGGAACTAAACAGTTTGGCATCAACAATGAGAGAAGAGAACAAATTATGAATGCATAAAAATGATTGCCAACCTCACACACACTAAAATTACACAAGGATGTTACATATATGCAAATATTGTTATTTTGTTTGTTGTAGTGATAGTAAAAACAATGCCCAACAGTTGACAAAATGCATTAAAAATTCTAAAGCTGCATGCGAAAAACTTCCATCTCATTTTCTTCTCTAACTTCGAAATTGTCCTACATCACTGCAGAAGTACAGACCCAGTGTTTACAAAGTGAACATGCAAAGAAGATCAAACGCAAAGATAAAATAGCAATGTAGGATGATTTTAAAGTTGGGGAAGAAAATGAGATGGGAGTTTTTTCGACCTAGCCTAACTGTCATGAACCGGAATACACAGAGTTCACACAGAACTAGACAAGATGACCATTTGAGGTTAAAAAGTGTATAAATTGTAATTTATTTTTAGAAAATAACCGATAGATTAGCTAGATAAGACCCTTCTTCCTCGGCTGGGATCATTTATGAAGCTGCATTTAAACTGCAATTTGGAGGTTCAAACTCTCAGGCACCATAGATGTCCACTATATGGAGAGAAATCCTGAAATGTTTTCCTCAAAAAACGTAATTTCTTTACGACTGAAGAGAGAAAGACATTAACAATTTGGATGACAAGGGGGTGAAAAAATTATCTGTAAATTTTTGTTCTGGAAGTGAACTTCTCCTTTAAACACTCTTTCTGGTGTCTCTCAGTAGATTTTTAATCACAAACAATTCAATAAATGATAATAAAGCTCTTAATGTAACACAAGAAGTGGTTTGGTCTTGAACTACAGTGAAGGAATTGAATGAATGATTTAGTTAGTAGATGTGTCTGAAATCGCATACTAAGTACATTTGATAAGGAACACATTTCATAAAAGTTGTATGTTATAAATATGAATTGGTGTAGCATGAATGAAATCTGGGCGTGCTACATGTGACTTTGCAGTCGGTTGCAGTTTTGCAATTCACAACTCCTCTCTCATTGCCTCATAAAAAAGTGTCCAGCAGAAGTAGGTCATCCAGGTACTTTTTGCCTACTGTTTTATGAATTTTATTCAGTGAATTCTGACATACTATTCTTTTGCATATCGTTAATCACAAATCAACCTGTGTGGTGAATAAAATTTAATTATATTAATTTAAAAAATAAAGGTGCTTCACGATGCCATAGAAGAACCATTGGTTTCATAGGGAAACTTTAACATCTGAAGAACTTTTTTGTTTCATAAAAGGTTCTTTGTGGCAAAAGAAGGTTCTTCAGATTATAAAAGGTAAGAAAGAGATGGTTCTTTAAAGAACCTTTGACTGAATGGTTCTTTGTGTAACCAAAAATGGTTCTTCTATAGCATCGCTGTGAAGAACCTTTTAAAGCACCATTTAAAGGGTGCACGGTTAGAATATTTCAGTGGTTCGAAATGTGGCTCATTTAAGCGACTCTAGCTGAAGTGTTTCGACTTTCGTGAAAGCTAAAATCTGTATTTCCTGTATCCTCTTGGAAACTTTATGAGCTTGAACTCAAAAGCCAAAATGTGCTTGTTGTTTTATAAGCTGGATGTTGCGCTCAAATTGCGCTTTTGTTCTGGGGTATAGAGTGAAACAAAAGGCTCAGTTTTGGCTTTTGGGTTTTAGCCTTCCTTTAGACTTGTGGAGGAAGGATCTTTCACTTTTCTGCTTATAATAAGTGACTTCTCCTGTTCCACACACACAATGGTCACTCTGTTGGGCCCTTTTTAAAGGCGTTGAGCCTGTACGGTTCGGCAGCCCTCCCCGGCGTTTGCTTAGCCACCCAAACGGCAGGCGCAAGGCAAACAGAGCCAGCCTCCAGCGCAGCCTTTCAGTGCTCCGTCCTGCCTCTAAGAGGCTTATGTCCTCACCCAGGGGTAGTAGGAAGCACAGGATGAATGGATGAAGGAGGGAGGGGCAGGAAGGATGAAGGTATCGGCCCAATCAGCCGTTACTGCTGAGATCAGAGGAGCTGAAGAGTGACCGGTAAAGTGAGAAAGAGCATTGCTGTCGTACCTCACTGTTAAGATTCAAAACGTCCCTCTGCGAATTATTTGGTCGACTTTCAAAGAAGAGATGAGGAAATAGCAGAAAGCTGGTGATGTCATGCTTAGCTGGAGATGCAAACATCTTTAAAAGAATCTCCTTGGTGCTCTTTTCTGTGCTCTAGGGGTTTTGGCAATGCAGAAGGATTCATAATTATTTGCTAATCTGGGAGGAAATGCTGTTTGCATGAGTACGTTAAGACAGAGGTGAAGGATGGGTCTATTAAATAAGACCCTATTCAGTGAATGAATGAAAATGGAGGGATGAATAGTTCCTTACACAGATGAATACAAGCGTATTGCATTGCACAAAGGCAGACCACAGGGACCTTTCTTTGAAATCGGGAGTTAATCTGGAAAATTCCTGGCAGCAGGCACCCAAAGCACAAATCCTGATGCCTGGCGAATGGCATACTGGCACAACGTCAGTTAAAGGCCATTAACAAGGTTTTACAGCCCCCATGCAAGTCCAATGCGGAAGAGATGAATGCAGTCAGCACGTCAGGCCAGATCTGCTTTGGGTTTTTCTCAAGAGTGGTGTGTTTGCAACACTCTTTTTTTGTCCTGTTTATTATTTATTCAAAAATACATTTAAATGCTATTCACACATTCAGTCGAAATTAAATACACCTTTCTTTCATAAAATAAAAATGTGAGGATGAACTCTCTTGATAAGAGAAAAAAGCATGAATGAAAAGAAAAAGGAAACTTTATTAAACAGGGGCATTTCCTCTGATAGAAAACAAACAACACGTTCTACGGAGCCGCCAAAAGGACTGTGCTAGACGTAGCCTGTTACATTAGAGTACATAAGATACAGTATATTTCACTTACCACATAAACAGAGTAAGGAGAGATGGGACGATGACGAATGATTTGCAGATTGAGCACCACTGACAAACATCCAATCTTGTAAACTATGTGGTAAGTAGGCCTACTGTCGCTCCGTGTTATCGCAAATCTCGAAAGTGAAAGTAAAACGCAAGCGCACATTTAAAAGCTGTTTCAATGTCCCGCATATTAATAATGGCTCCCTGATGCCCGCAATTTATATACAGTATAATTGTCCAACAATATAATTGCGAGAGAAAGCATTGAAATATATATTGTTCCTCCCATCTCGTATTTAGGGGTTTCTTACACGTCATTTCCTTTCTGAACACGGTATAATCAGATCTGGACACATCCCTAATGGGAAGTGTAAAATATTTTTGATTTATTAGAAAGTTAATAGTTAACAGGAAAAAATTCTTGAATCAGGACTGCCCATACTATAGACTGGCGTGTTTTTAGGCCTATTGATAGGCATTTGATGTCTAGTGTGCACAAAAAAATTGATGAAAAATTGTGAATCATGATTAAAATTTGAAAAATCGTGAATCGATTTTTAATCAAATCATAATCCCAAAAATCGATTTGAATCGAATCGTGAAGTACCGAAAGATTCCTACCCCTAATTGATGATCTAAAAAATTCAAAAATAGTTAAAAAAAAAAAAGTTCACAAATACAATATATTGTTAAAATTGTTACTGCCTTCAGTTATTATTTTGGAATAAATGTAGAAATCTTAAGACATTAATTTGATGAGATTTATACTTAGCTTTAATAAACAGAATATTGATTACACTGTTAAAATGTAAAAATTTAAAATAGAATTGTTTTTTGTTTTTGTGATAGTGTAGGTAATGTTTAACCAAAAAAAAACTTTGAGGACTTTGAGGCCTCTTAATTTCAGAACACCACTGCACACCACTGTAATGAAATAACATGGCATAACACTCATTATTTTGTTAGTCCACTTCAGACATTTTACGAACTATAAGTAACTTTGCAACTACATGTCAACTACAAGTCAATATCTGCTAACACTTTATTTTGATGGTCCCCCAATGGACATTCTACTGACTATAAGTCAGAGTATATGTCAACTTAGTTTACTAACCCTAACCTTAACCCTAACCTACTAGTCTGCTACTAAATCTCTAATGGTAGTTGACATAGTTGCAAATCAGCTGACATGTACAGTACTTGCAAACTTACATGTAGTTAACAGAATGTCTAAAGTGGGCTATCAAAATAAAGTGTAATATTTGTTTATTTATTTAAAATTTGAAAAAGTGTTGTACACGAAATTCAAATCATGTGGTGCAATTAAGAAACAGAAAATGCATGAAAAATATGATATCATAAAGAGGACATGATGTTTTTACGTGATAATTTGACTGAAGGCAATGTTAGTTCAGGTGTCATGTGGTGCAGCTTCCCCAAAACTTTATGATTAAACAAAGTAATAATAATAAAGCTGTATTAACTGTGGCCTTTTTTAAATAACTGAAGATGTGTGCATGTATTTATTTGAATGAATTAATCTTTTTGATAGTTACACCACATGACATTTTTCAAAACTATCTGAATCGAATATGAATAAAAAGAGTTTATATTTTTTAAAAACCTGCACACATATTATAAACAAAGTTTTCCTGTATCGTGAACAGTCTTATACATCACTGACCTTTGAACTGGCCACCCGGCTATCTCAAAACAGTACACTTTGCAATACCAGTTAAGCACTTTCTTTACAGGAAGAAGAGGAATGCTCTCTCATATAAACTACAACATACAGATGTGGCGCTTTTCGGAACTGTGATTCAGATCAACCGAATACAAGACTCATTTTTCATTATGCGACGGTGGGTAACTTTTTTGTGCCATAAGCCAGGAAATCCTGGGTTGGCGTGCCGGTTTGGCTACCAGTGCATTGTCTAACCCCAGCTTCAGAGACGCCATTGAAGTTCTCCATCCAGCTGTAAAATTGGGTAGAGACGGGACCCCTCTAAAAACACGATATTGCCTCACTCAGCCGGGTCGAGCGAGCCGAAGGTGTAAGCTTTAGGAGGGCAAACATGCCGTGTTTGCTTCCTCCTCGGGACTCCAGTTTCCTGCCCGAAGCTATTGAGTTTCATGGTGCATTTCCCCACATTGGCCGCATGAATTCTACAACATTAAGGAAGGCCAGATTAGCATGAAAGTCCCTCCAGGAGTGCTGTCAGTGGAGGAGACATTTCCTCAGGAAATGATTTGCTGTATAATCTTTACTGGCCAAAGCAAAAAAAGCAACAGGAATATGTAATTGTCAGAAAGTATGAGTGAGCACAGCTTGCCTGAATGAACAAGGAAACAGCGGTGACCAGCAGAGGAATCTTGGGTTTGGAATGGATGAGAATCCAAAGTCACTGCCAAATCTGTGAACAAACTACGTAAATATGTCTGACCACAGATGATGTATTTCCAGATATTTTCTGGGAACTTTATTGTTCCTTAAAATGTATGTATATATGACATATGGCTTATTGCTTATATATACTCTCAGTAAAAAAAGGAAAAAGCCGTCACTGGGTTTGTAGGGGTGTGCGGGGCACAAATGAACGCAGGGTTAGTTGTAACACACGTGGTTTAAATATTTCCATACATGCTAGTATAACCAAATTTACAGTATTTATTAGTTGCCCTATCAACACTGTATCGAGAAAGTGCGCCAAAATTCAAAAATCTTTTGAAGATATCACTGAATATTTATTTTGCTGTAGTAAAAGTATATTTCTGGCTAAAGTAAATTTTTCATCTCAGTTTTTAGTATTCACTTAAAATTAGACAAAACTGCTATTATTTTAATCTCCAATCTGTTTTTTGTCAGGTTAGACAGTTTTGTAATGCTTTGCTATCTAGCAGAAGACTCTAGCCAGTTCTGAAGTCCAGTTGCACAGTTGGGAAACTTTGCAACACTGTGTTACAATGTGCCCCGCTATTATTAAACTATGCTATTCTGTGACATTAGCGAAGTAATTTTTCACCATTTACTTTTATGAGTTTTATTGAGAAACCACAAGAAACAGGTGAATAAAGACTGATAATCAATGTTTAATGTTCAGAAAGTATTATTTCAAGAAATGTAAAGCATTTTGACTCATTTATGATTCATTTATGAGTGTACCTCTCTGTTTTTCTGAATGTCTGAATGTGTTTCTTCATTTTTGCACATTGTTTTGAACTATACTGTATAGCTGTGTGTTGCGATCAGGGCCACCCCAAGCATGGATGCACTGTGATTATTGTCAAACTCCAAAATTAGATTATTTTCAATTAAACAACAACAACGACAACAACAACAAAAAAACTATTATATTATTTGAAAAAGCTAATAGTTTTATTTTATTAACAAAATATTTTAGTTTTTTTTTTTTTTTTTTTTAATTATTATTATTATTATTTTTTATTATTATTATTTTTTTAATTAGATCAGATAACATTTTAAGCTGTCCTTTGGTCATGTTACAACATGTCCCTCACATGTTAAAATGTACCCCACCTACGGGGCATGTTGTCACACTTCACTTCCATTCTTTTGAGGTAAATAACAAAAAATGTATACACTGTAGTTATGAAAGAAAGTGACATATTTGTACTAGACAAGTGTGAAATTAATGTGGATTAAAAAATTATACTCCATGTGGAATTACGCAAACTGAGAAACTCAAACAGTGTTAGGTTGTGCCCTGCGCTCCCCTACCCTAACATACAAAAGTTAAAAAAGTAAATCTTTGTATTCTCTAAATGGTTCATACAGTATCTGTATTCATACAGTACAGTAAGTGTACATACTAGTATTTAAAGAGGTCATGACATGAGAAACTAAATTTTCCAAATTTGATCTAAGTAGATCTAAGTCCAAATAAGTACATCTTTTGTTGATCCTGGATCAACATTAATGTTTAAAAATATAGACTTAACCCAGCCCCTACCCCTAAACCAAACCCTACCCATAATTTATTCCTAAAATCAGATGGAAATGATATCTGATTGACAAGGGTGTAGAAGCACCTAACCCTGATTGTAAGCCTAAAACTGTCATTTCCTGAAAAGTTATCCTTCAGTTCTGATTTACTGTTTGGAATGTTGTTCCATGATCATCAGGGATGTTGATCCAGCAACATGTTGTAATTGGTGAAATCGTTCACCGGCCCAGTCCACTGGCGTTCAGCAGCTTAACTCTGAAGCTAAATGCGAGTGTTGTGTTGTGTTGTGTCAAAAGTAAATTGAAATTGCAATCACTGGCGCTATCTTGTCTACACTGGATACAGTATACAGATGTGCATTTGCCTCCATGCACTTAAGTATGTCGTCAATAGGACAAACAGAGGTAAAGAACCTTCGTTCTGACTTTGTTTCGTCTTTGTACAGATATCAGAAGGATCCCAGCGTAAGGAACAAGTGGATAGTTTAGGACTGTTCGGAATTCAACGCATGTTGTTTTGTAAACAAGGCACAGTGTCATGGAGAGCTCACAAAGAAACATTTGTTGAAAGATGAAGCAGAACTAAATCTGACTGCAGCTGCATCACAAACTCTAAGTAAATAAATTCACAATACTTTGCCTGGAAATGACCTATGCAATGACGGTTGCCAATCATAACAGTGGCCGATTACTGACAAGCCAGAAAGGACCTGCCCCTTAAAACAGGTCATTTTAGACAGAGGGTCAGAATGAGAGTTGAAAATATTTTTTTTTCTTCTTTTTTAACATTATAAGAAAACCTCAAGGAGCATATTAAAATTATAATAAAACAAAAAAAATCCATGGCATGACCTCTTTAAAGTGTACATATTAGTACCTTTTTAAATAGTAACACCCCAGTGACATTTTTGAACCTTTTTTATGAAAGTGTACAAACGTAATATTAAATACTAATGGACACAAATTTTAATGAATAAAAGAATGAACAAATATTATTGTTGTTGCTGTTGTGACTATGTAACTTTTATGACATAGAATGCTTCTTGTCTTCACAGCATAATTATTTACACTAAGGCAAAAAAAAAAAAAAAAGATACAGTTGGTGAAAAAATTGGTGAACAGTTGCATGTAAGACAAGAGGCGACCATGCTTTTTTGTTGTGGCTCCAAGGCTCTGGAACTTGCTTCCTTTAACACTAAGAACTATGGATTCTGTAGAATCTTTAAAGGGGTCATCGGATGCTAAATTCACTTTTTCATGTTGTTTGAACATTAATGTGTGTTGGCAGTGTATGTACAAATCTACCCTATAATGATAAAAATCAGTGCAGTGGTTTTTAATTAATCTGTAAAAATAATATCCCCTTTTTAAAATCAAACCGTGTGTTTCTGGATGTAATAATGAACATAGTGGTCGTCATTTACTCCCGACAACTGAGCCGCTGAAGATGCAGTAGATTACATTTGTTTGTGAATGGAATGTACCCGATCTACATATATCCGTCTATGTTCGTGCAAATCATTCGTGATCCAGCTTCACTTACAGCAGAAGTGTGTATAAGCGTTTTTTTTTATGAATCTTTGCGATCGCCTTTCCTTATAACATGGTAGTTAGGATAAACGCAGCTAAATGCAGCTAAATGCGGCTAAAGTAAACAAGATCGTCACTCCACAGAGAGAAGAGAAAGGTGGGGTGAGCATTTGCATTTAACAACCCCTTAGAATGAGATAATTTAAAAAAAAACTCTTAAAGACATGTTTTTGGACAAGCTTTTAACTAACAATATGGTTTGGCTGTTATTGAATTTTGTGGTGTTTGTACAGCTGGTACTTAATTTGTTTTGGTTTCATTTCTTACTTTAAAGCACTTTGTGACTCCTCCTTGTCTGTGAAAGGTGCTATATAAATCAATTTTACTTGCTTATTTACAGGACCTATGATTACTGTATACACACTGAAAAAAAGAAAAAAAAAAGTATAAACAGTTATCACTCAGAAATTGCTGGTAATTTTTACAATTAATTATAAAGAAATGACAAGTAACATATTGCAATAAACATTAGGGATATCACAATTCTCAATATAATATCGAACCGTTCAATACGCGCTTTTGAATTGCGGCCTTTCGGTTTTGCATTAAATAACTTCCTTGTTTTATTTCTCTTGAAATTTGCTGTATGTGTGCCCGCGATTCCACGTGCTGAAATGAGAAAACGCCTCCCCGTTTACATTTGAAAAAGCAACACTTGCAGAGCATCTTCCATTCTAATGACATGCAGTGATAAGCCTTTCTAAACCTGTTGTCCAACGAAAGAGTTATTAAAAACAAAAGTTATAAAAAACATTATAACTTGTTTTTAGTTCACAACATCAGTCAAGTGTTTGAAATAACTTCCTTATGTGATCTGATGTGGATTCTTATCACAGAATGAGGTAAACAATAAATTCTATACTCATATTCTATGTATGTCCATTAGCAATGGAATAATAATACACAAAAAAATACACAAGATGGCTTGAAGAACAAAGATAAACCATATATTATTGCAGACTTTATAGAGAGTTTATTGTCCTTACATTTCATTATTCAAAACGTTTAACGTTATATCTTGTTTTTATTCAGTTACAGCAATAGCAATGCCTTTATCCATATTAGAGAAGCTGGAACGTAATGTCATCAGTGCTACTTCTTTGACGCATATGTGGATTTTCTGCACGAGGGCGCCCTCTGGCATCCAGTATGAATGAAACCCATTCTATTTTGCATAAAAATCGAAAAAAAATTTCATGCTTTTTCCAGTGTACAGAGGTTTACAGGAGTATTTTGTTAATTTGTTGCAAAAAAAACACACTGAAGTGACAAGATATCAGAACCGAACCTTGAACTTTGCGACCCAAGTGGGGTCAGCAACCAGCTCCACCCACGTCCCACCTCTTTGCCCATTTTTGATTATCTGGGAGTGACGTGCAGTGACGCAGTTTCAAGATGGCGACGGACGATTTCTGCCCTCTAAGAGCTTCAAAAATGCTGTCACCGACAGGTGACATCACGGACACTACGTCCATATTTTTTACAGGCTATGATTGAACTGTGGACTAACTTTATTGTTGCATCCCTAATAAACATGAATATTTTCTTGTAAAACATACTCTGATAATTCACTTTTTCATTATGGAAAGTCACTGTGCTCTTGGTTTTAATAGAAGAATATTTGCTCTGATTTTTTTTATTTCACACTTGGTATGAACAGACTTGAGGGGTCTTTGCCCTGCTGTTGGGCCGCCAAGCCAAAGGGCACACCTTACTGTCCATTCACGCACAAAGACCACATTGAGTCTGCAGTGCTGGTCTGTGAGTCTTGACCTGTAGCCCTGAGATAAACCTTCAAAACAACAGCTGTGGCGGAGGAGGGGTGAGACCTGGGCCTGTGGCCATGGTCACGCATGGAGGCCTGCTGTTCTTCAATTGAGATGGCCAGATCCCTCCACTTACAACAAGTGGGCTTTTTTGGAATTAGTTCTATGAGTGGTCTTGGGTCAGGATATGAAGGCTTTTCTGTGGTATCTATCCATCTATCTACCTATCTATCTATCTATCTATGTATCATCATTGATTGGTTTATTTAAGCTAATCTCTGCAATAAATAAATAAATATGTTAGGATAGTAAAATCATCTATTTATGGCTAAAAGTTGAAATCATTTGCTTGATTTTAGTGGTCAGTGTCTCTACGGTCACACTCAATCAAACGCACAGCCGCAGTCAAAGCTTAAAGATGTTTTCAGCTGTCATTGCTGGCTACATAAGTGGTTCTTTGTTCCCTGCGTGCTGTGAAAGGGCCGATTTGAGCCACTGCTGGCCTCCCCGCAGCTCCCCTCCACCCCACAGTTCTATGACGTGAGGTTACGGCTATGCCCTACCTGAATCGAAGGCCTTTGTCAAGCCAGGAGACCCCACCAACACTGACCTGCAATTGGATCTTGAAGTTCCTCTGGCTTCTATTCCACTGTGCTGTTTTCTCTGTCAACAGAGCACTTGAGAGAGTGAAGGGGCAAAGTACTTCTGGTCTTATGGTGATATGGGAGTGCAAGGACAATTTAATCCTCCACGGCCTCTTGCCCTGAGACCTTTATTACTGGTGTGCTCCTTTGAGAGGCTAAATGAATGTTCAGACGCACAGCTGCGCGAGAGCTCAGACGAAGTTCGGTTCGTGACATAAATCTGCCCTTGTGTGTTTTATCTCAAAAGCAGCGATCCAAACACAATTCTAAATATTTGTGTTTGTTTTCTACGGTACAAATTTGACGCACGTCATGTTGTTTTCTCATTGACTTTGGCCAGAGCTTTTTTATAGCTCCCTTGGTGTTGCAAAATATCAGCATCTCTTTAATTAAAGTTACAAATCATGCATACGAGCTTGTCCTCTTCCCAGAACATTTCACAACGCAGTTTCCCTGTGAAAGCAATCTTTAAACAAGGATTTTCTTGTAGGCTTTAAACACGATTAAATTACTAAACTCTGTTACGTTATTAGCTCTTAGAACTTGGCGCGTTCTGACTGTATGTCTTTGAAAAGATGAGATGTTTTTTGAGCAAATTAAATGCCTTTGATATCTCAGATTTATTTGACATTTATTGTGGTTGATTGTCTGATGTATAATACATTAAGTCCAATACAAAACAGCTCTGAATCCAATGGGACATTGTGCTTTTAACAAAGGAGAGACTTTATTGAAAATTTATGGCTCTTGGGAAAAGCTCAGCACAAGTGAACCAGTGAATCAAGAGGGACACTTTTAGTGCCAACATAAAAACAAACTCCTAACGCCAGTGCTGAGAATGGAGCAAAAGGTTGATTTATTCCTGACAGAAATATCGCTGTAAGGGTACGTAAGCTCTTAGAAACATTAGGACCTTTAACATTTTGAAGGATAATTTACCTACTCACAGCATTTTGTGGTACTCAAAAGTGTACTTACAGAATAATTGTGTAGAATATTTCACTCTTTATTGATTAGTGTGATGGCTGGAAGTAATAATTTGTTTATTTAATTGCATTTAATCAAAATTTTTTTTTTTTTTTTGTTTTAAACAAACAAACTAAAAAACAAACTAAAAAAATATGTTGACCTAAAAATAAAGTTTATCTGTAAAAGTTAAAATAATTTGCTTGATATTTTTAATTGATTTATCTTTACATTTTACATTTTGTTTTGAATTGTATCTACAAATCTAACTACAATAAATACATACAAAATGTTAGAGCCTAAAAACTAACGATTTATGACAAAAAAGTTTGTTGTTGTTGTAGTTGTTGTTATCATTATTATCATTATTATTAATGCACTTTAAATACCTTCTCAGACAAATGGTAAACAGGCAACCGTATGAACTATTCATATGCCAGTGCATGCTGGGAAGGGGGCAAATGGGGACAAATCTACAAAAAAATCTACAAAAAAACATTTACATTGTATGCTTTCTCATTTAAGGAATTACAAACAGAGGTGACGCAAGGAAGGAGGGATACAGCACCGAGAGCCCCAGGGACAGGCTGCTTCTAATGGCTTTTGACGCTCACTTCTTCCGTAATTTGCCGATTAATGGGTGACAGATGCGCATAATGCTTCTGTGCATGAAGCCAGCCAGGAAAGGATGGAGCGGGAGTGCTCATGGGATGAGATAATGCCTATGAGAGGAAAAAGAGTTAGGGCCCTCTTTCACCCTCTCTAGCCCTTTTTCTCCCAATGCTGCTACCCCAGTGTGATTTCCAACAGATGTTCAGCAAACCCCTCAGCATAGAGAGAGTCACTCACCTCCTGTGAAATCTCTGACTCTGGGTTAAGACCAGGGAAAGACGTGGTGTCAATTTAAAATCACCTGTTAATCTAAGGACAGGGTTTTCAAACTCAGGGGGTCTGTAAAGGATATGCACAACATAGGATTTTCTTATATAAATAATGCAAATATCCTACATATGTAAATATAGATTATATAAATATAGATTCTATTTCTATCATTCTATCATTAATTACTCACCCTCATGTCATTCCAAACCCGAAAGACCTCTGTTCATCTTTGGAACACAAATTAAAATATTTTTGATGAAACCAAGACCTTTCTGACCCTTATAGACAACAACACAACTGACATGCTCAAGGCTCAGAGAGGAAGCACTGTAAAATAAATGTGGCTTCAACTTAAAATAATTTGTTACCTGGCTGCCTTAAAATTTTAAGTTTAGTCAACACAAATATCTAAGTTGTCACTCAGTATAACTTAACATTTCAAGTCGACTAAACTTATTGCAGTTGACTAAACTTAAAATTTTAAGGCAGGTAACAAATTATTTTAAGTTGACTCAACAATTTTTTTATAGTGAAGGACATTGTTAAAATAGTTATCATGCGACTAAATGTCTCATGCGACATTAGTAATTCAATAGTAATTCTATGAAGCTACAAGAATTCTTTTGTGCGAAAGAAAACAAAAATAACAACATTATTCAACAATTTCTTCTCTTCCGTGTCAGTCTCCGCCATGCATTCAGCAGAGTACCACGACTTGACGTCACGTGGACTATTTTAATGTCCTTACTACTTTTTTTGGGCCTTAAACGTGGTAGTTACGTTGCTGTCTATGCAATGGTCAGAAAGCTCTTGGATTTCATCAAAAATATCTCTGTTTGTGTGATGAGCAATGGTCTTATGGGTTTGGAACAACATGAGGGTGAGTAATTATCTCTTTAAGCATAATTCAACAGACTGCTCAAAAAATTAAAGGAACACCTAATTATCACAGTATGACACCAAGTCAGTTAAACTTCAGTGATATCAGTCTGTTCAGTTTGGAAGCATAAGTGATTATGAATCAATTTCTCCTGCTTTGGTGCAAATGAAAGTGAAAACAGGTGCACTGGAGAGGCAACAGCAAGGCAAGCCCCCAAAACACAATGGTTTTACAAGCAGCGACCACGGACAATTGCTTTCTCCTTGTCCTTCTTGCCTGATTTGTCTTTAGTTTTGTGTTTTGTTAGGGTCCTTGTCACTCTATGTATCATGAGGCAGTACCTGCAAACCAATCAGGTTGCACAAGCAGCCCAGCTCCTCCAGGATGGCACATTCATACAGTTTCAAAAGCATGGAAGAGATACTGGGAAATGGGCCATTACATGAGGAGAGCTGGACAGGACCACAAAAGGGCAACAGCCCAGCAGCAGGACTGCCAGAGCCCTCCAAAATGACCTTCACCAGACTACTGGTGTGCGTGTTTTTGACCAAACTGTCAAAAACAAACTCCGTGAGGGTGGCATGAGGGCCTAACGTCCTGAAGTGGGACCTCTTCTCACAGCCCAGCACTGTGTAGCTTGACTGGCTTTTGCCAGAGAACACGGAATTGACTGTTCGCAAACAGCTTGATTGACAGGCGATCAATCTGACCAATTGTAAAGCCGAATCCGCCATTCTGTCTGACAAACAAATCAGACAGGAAAGTAGATTAACTTCAGTGGACTTAAACTTGAAACATTGTGTGTATTGACATCTTTCCGCGGTTAAAAATAAAGTACGTTATGATGTTCATTCATGTTTTTTTTCATGCTTTAAGTAAAGAAGAAAAGATGATCGGTTCACGTGTCATTGAGGCAATAATAAGGCAATACAGTGAACTGTCACGATACATTAAAGGGGTCCTACAGCGATTTGCTACAGGAGGCCTTTATTGACCTTTATATGAGTAAATAATATGCTACAGTAGCGTTGGGTCCTATTTGTCAGCCTGCGAGATATTATCGTGCTAATTTATTTTATTATTTACATACTTAGTTTCATTGCCCAAAACCAGCATAAGGCTAAAAGCAGCCTAATGTTTTTTTTTTAATATGACTTAATTTGTATTTAACATGATAACAATTGCATAAAAACATTGTAAGTTACTAATTATAATGCTTACGTTTCCTTAGTTATTCAAAAAGCAGCTACAGAAAATGAGGAAAGAACATCATCACTGATTAGCCTAGCCTAATCTAGTGTTTATGCATTTTAAAAAAACACTCACATTATAAGTGAAGCTATCTACACTGTATGATGAATAAATCTCTTACCACACACTGCACGTGTCTAGGGCGAGGCTCAGGCATGGCCACCGGAGATGATCGCGGTCACTCTAGTGACGTCTAGTCCAGTGGTTCTCAACTCCAGTGCTCCAGTCCTTGATTTTGTCTCCCTTATGTAACACACCTGATTCAGATCATCAGCTAGGAGAAGGAGATCCATGTTAGGAGAAAGATCCATGAACTGAACTGAGTGTGTCAGATTCAGAAACACACAAAATGTGCAGAGCAGTGCACCCTGAGGACTGGAGTTGAGAACCACTGGTCTAGTCAATGCTTGTGTTTACATTTAAGCCGCACATCCACATGTGTTTCGACCCCCTATACTGCACACACCTACGGCATGGCGCTGATGCGGCCACTCTAGTCAATGTTTGTGTTTATACTCGCCGTCCCGTGGCTCGTTGAAGCATCCCCATTCAAATTTCCGTAGGCAGAATTTATTTTAACGATATTCTAATGTGCCGCGTTATGACATCATAACATCATACCATCATAACATCCATAACAGTTCTTGAAAAGGGATTTTTTTAAAAATGAAATATCTCCCTTTGGAGTGGATTTTGAGATTTGTAGCTTTGTAGATCTTTTTTATGCCCAAACATACACACCACCAGTGTTGGGAAGGTTACTTTGGAAATGTAATAGGTTACAGATTACAAATTACTTGATTTAAAATGTAATAAGTAGTGTAACTTTTGAATTACTTTATTAAACTAATGTTACTTTTGATTACTTTTTGATTACTTTTCTAACTTCCTAATATTTTCAACTGTTAATAATTTTGAAACAGAGGCAGAGTTAACCTTACAGTAGCACTTAACACTGATTACTGTCAGACTTTATCCTTTATCACTTGAATTAAGATTCTAATAAGTAAGGGATAACATACATCTTTATTTTGCGATAACAACTGGCTGGATGTATTACATTACATGTATCACAAAAAAAAAAAAAGGCAGCAGCTGCGTTTGTATGAAACAATAGAGCGAGTCGATACCACAATGACAGAATTAAGAAATTGTGCACATAATATTGAATTGAGCTTTAATATTTTAGTAGCTAACTAAACGCAAAGCTTCCGCCAAGAAAAACTATCAAGCATATAGCACCGACTTAAGTTGCCCCGAATGAGTCTGTGTTATTAGCTCTTACCAGTTGTTATCGAGGAATAACCTACCTTGGAATGTCATGACTGACCAATCAGAATCAAGCATTCCACAGAGCCATGTAATAATTTAATTTAAAGCACAGTCACCACAAATTCAGACTTAACACCTCTTATTTACTTTGAGATCATTGTGAGGTTAAATACAGATTTGAAATCATAACAAGAAATAATTTAATAGCTATGATACTGGGTTTGAAATCAAATGTTTGCATAGTTATGACAGGAAACACTAGCATCTAACAATGCCTTGGAAAAAACAATTAATGTTAAAAAATAAAGTTTATGCATAAATCCAAATAGGAAATAAAACACTTATCGAATAAGCATGTGTCCTACTTTGTGTCCTAAATTCCTGAAACATTGGTGTCTCATTTTAGAGCAGTCAATGCAATTTATGAAAGAAAAGTCAATTAAATATGCATGTGGGTGTTGGTATGTGAAAAAATTCAGATGTAATCCCCTTTGTAATCTCTGGCATTTTTCAAAAGTAACTGTAATTTAATTACACATTTTTTCTCAGTAACTGTAACTAATTGCAATTACATACATACATATACATACACATATACAGTCATGGCCAAAAGTATCAGCACCCTTGCAATTCTGTCAGAAAATGCAACACTTCTCTCAGAAAATTGTTCCAATTGCAAATGTTTTGGTATTCACATGCTTATTGTTTTTGTTTGCACTGCAACAGCACAAAAAAAAACAGAGAAGAAAAGTCAAACTTGATAAAATTTTACACCCAATTCAAAAATAGACCGGACAAAATTATTGGCACTTTGTTAAAATTGTAAGAAATACTTGCTTTTCAAGCATGTGATACTCCTGTAATTTGTATTTAGACACACCTGTGGCAAGTAACAGGTGTGGGCAATATAGTAATCACAGTTGCAACCAGTTAAAATGGAGAAAAGTTGACTCAACCTTTGTGTTGTGTGTCACACTAAGCATGGAGAAAAGAAAAAAGTGTGAAGAGTTGTCTGTGGATTTGAGAGAAAAAATTTTGGAAAAACATGGACAATCTCAAGGCTACAAGCCTATCTCCAGAGATCTTAATGTTCCTGTGTCCACTGTGCGCAATATCATCAAGAGGTTTACAGCCCATGGCACTGTAGCTAACCTCCCTGGACATGGACGGAAGAGAAAAATTACAACGAAGGATTGTTTGAATGGTAGATCTGCAGACACAGGGTGCAACAGTGTCAGCTCGCACTATCCGTCGCCATCTGAATGAAAAGGGATGCTATGGTAGGAGACCCAGGAGAACACCACTGCTGATACAAAGGCATAAAAAAAAAGCAAGACTGAAGTTTGCCAAAACTTATGTGACAAAACCACAATCCTTCTGGGAGAACGTACTGAGGACAGATAAGACAAAAGTAGAGCTTTTTGGTAAAGGGCATAATGGCACTGTTTACAGAAAAAGAAATGAGGCCTTCAAAGAAAAGAACATGGTGGAGGTTCAAAGATGTTTTGGGGTTGCTTTGCTGCTTCTGACACTGGATGCCTTGACTGTGTGAACAGTATCATGAAATCTGATGATTACCAAAGAATTTTGGGGTGCAATGTAGTGGCCAGTGTCAGGAAGCTGCGTCTCCACCAGTTGTCATGGGTCTTCCAGCAGGACAATGACCTGAAACACACTTCAAAAAGCACTCAGAAATGGTTACAAACAAAGCTCTGGAGAGTACTGAAATGGCCAGCAATGAGTCCAAATCTGAATCCCATAGAACACCTGTGGAGAGATCTCAAAGCAGCAGTTGGGAAAAGGCATCCTTCAAATCTGAATGACCTGGAGCAGTTTGCAAAAGAAGAGTGCTCCAAAATTCCAGTAGAGAGGTGTAAGAAACTCATTCATGGTTACAGGAAGCAACTGATTTCAGTTATTTTTTTCAAAGGGGATGCTACCAAATATTAAGTTAAAGGTGCCAATACTTTTGACCAGTGCATTTTTTTGGGTACATTACACACACACACCTACACACACAGAACTGGGTAGATCATTTATCAATTGTAATCCGTTACTGATTCCAAATTACGTGACAAAAAATAGCGTTAATAATTAATCCATTACATTACACATTTTAAGTAATATATTCAGACTACTTTTTGATTACGTTTAGATTACTTTTGACCTAACTCGTTAATCACATTGATTTAAATAGGATAATATTGTACCATTTTGACTTAAAAATACAAAGAGTAAGGAAATCTATTGTACTTATTGTTATTAACAACATTAAGTGCTTTAAAAATTACATCAAGATTTCCCAAACTGGTGTTGTGAAGGAACAGCAGGGGGTTTATTATGAAAATTTAAATCAAAATAAATACTTTTAAAATTGATCAAAGTTAAAATATTTGTGGGAATATCCACATATGAGCAGTAGGCTATTTAAAAAAAAAAAAAAAAAAATTACAGGTACTAATTTTTTGGAGTCTAATTATATAATCAAGATAACATGTAATCATTTACTACCCAGCTCTGTATATATATATGCTCCAAAACAAATAAAAGAATCATAATATATTTGTTTACAAGGAGCTCTTAATTGGCATTTTTTTATGACAGTTCATTTTGAGTGAGAACAATTTAGAATACTAACATGTTTTTAAGCACTCTAATTTTATAACAATGTGTGAGTGTGTGCGTGTATGTGCGTGCTGAATGCCGAGTAGATTTCCTGCAGCGAGTTGCAGGGCTCCGGATCTGAGGGCAGCGCGCCCCCACTAATCCCCCCTTCCTGTTTTGTGTAAATGCAGCGCCGCAGAGGAAGAGCGGGATTTATTTGATAATTAGGCAGATAATACCTTACAGCCAATTATCTGAGATGGGTGGGTTACGAGCGTGTTTGTGAGTGTGCAGGGCTTGTGCAAGGGGTGGCGACATCCGTATCTCTGCACATTTGCTAATGGACAGTCATTGATCCAGATTTGTGAAAACTTGGAGTCCTGTCGGCTGGGTCTAGAAGTTAAGCATCTAATTGAATGCTGTCAAGTAAACAGGCAAGCGTTGGAATCTGGAAGAGTTTGTGGCTTTGCAGTTCTGCCTAAGCAATTTCACCCTGCGCTCGCCCCTCTACACACATAAATATGGCCGTGGATCAAAGCCTGGGCCACAAAATAGCATCAGTGTGGAGATGCTTCTATAATGTGGTTTGAAGAACCAGAGGGTATTTTTAAGACCAAATGACTGCGAGAAATGTTTAGCAGTGAATGACTTTTTGAGCCCTGTAATCTGATCAATTTTCTTTCGAAGAAGAAATGGAAAAGAAAGGAATGCGCTCTAAAGGAAAAGACAGATTTACTCTGCTAAATTAGTCTGTGAAGGAAGTTCTTTGTTTATTTTCAGCTGTAAATGGGATATCCTGTCAGCACGGCATTTGCCTTGGCCTTCACACTTCTGTTTATTGGTATCTGTAGGCAAAGGATCCCCTGCAAGCACTCCATACTCTGAAGAACATCTATGTCAATCCAGATATTTCCAGAGATATAAGGAGGAAACATTCATCGAGACAATGAGCCGATTGCTTTATTGAAAAAGGCATTATCTGGTCTTTGGGACAGACTTAAACAAGATTTTTCACACTTTTTGAAATACAGTGCCAAATATGATTAACTCTTTGTAAGGGACCCACAAAAGTGAGTACACCCCTCACATTTCAGCAATCATTTTAGTAATCATTTTTAGGGACAATGCTATAGAAATTAAACTTGGATATATTTTAGAGTAGTCAATGTGTCCTATTCAATGTGTCCAATGTCCTATTCATCATGTTCATGTTTTTGTCTGTTTGACAGGACCATACAAAGTTGTGTATCTTGTATTAGAGCAGTTAAAATTTGGTGCTTTGAGTACAATTCTCTCATACTGAACACTAGATGTTCAGCAAGGCAAGAATTGTTGCTCTCCACAAAGATGGCGTAGGCTATAAGAGGTTAAGTAACAACCTGAAACTGAGTTACAGTACTGTGGCCAGGGTCATACAGAGGTTTTCCAAGATGGGTTCTATTCGGAATAGGCCTCGCAAAGTTGAGTACTTGTTCTGTGTGTCAGGTGCAGAACCTGGCATCAAAAAACAGATGCATGAGTGCTGCCAGCATTGCTTTAGAGGTTGCAGAAGTAAAAGGTCAGCTTGTCAGTGCTCAGACCATACACTGCACACTGCAACAAGTCAGTTTGTTTTGGCGTCATCCGAGAAGGAAGCCTCTTCCAAAGCTGGCTTACAAGAAAGCCTGCAAACAGTTCGCTGAAGACAACCTGTCCAGGAGCATGAACTGGAACCATGTCCTATGGTCTGATGAGACTAAGATAAACTTGTTTGGCTCAGATGGTGTCCAGCATGTATGGTGATGCCCTGGTGAGGAGTACCAAGAAAATTGTCTCTCCTACAGTCAAGCATGGTGGTGGTAGCATCATGGTCTGGGGCTGCATGAGTGCTACTGGTACTGGGGAGCTTCATTGAGGGAAACATGGATTCCATTATGTACTGCACATTTCTGAAGCAGAACATGATGCCTTTCCTTCAGAAACTGGGCCGAACAGCAGTTTTCCAACACAATAATGACCCCAAACACACCACCAAGATGGCAAATGCCTTGCTGAGGAAGGTGCAGGTGAAGGTGATCTGACCTGAACCCTATTGAGCACCTATGGGGCATCCTCAAGCGGAAGGTGGAGAACCATGTGTCTAACATCCAGCAGCTCCATGATCTCATTATAGAGGATTTGAAGAGGATCCCAGCAACAACCTGTGCAGCTCTGGTAAATTCCATGCCCAGAATGATTAAGGCAGTGCTAGATAACAACGGATTGACACAAAATATTGACACTTTTTGACACAGTTTTCACTTAGGGTATACTTACTTTTGTTGCCAGTTGTTTTGACAATAATGGCTGTATGTTGAGTTATTTTTAGGGGACAGTAAATATACACTGCTATACAAGCTGCACTCTAAAATATATCCAAGTTTCATTTCTATAGTATTGTCCCTTGAGAAGATATACTAAAATGATTACTGAAATGTGAGGGGTGTACTCACTTTTGTGCGATACTGTATATGTGTGTGTGTGTGTGTGTGTGTGTGTGTATACATATTTATAAAATAAAATATTTGTGTAAGATATGTTTACACTGTATATTAAAATGATCAAAGATGATTTATTATTATTATTATTATTATTATTTTTTTTTTTTTTAAGTATAATAAAAAATATAAAATATAAAAAAGTATTAGAATATATATTGTTATTTGCTCATAAACATCTTTGGGGAAAAAAGTAAAAAAAAAAAAACTTTTTAGTTATCTTTTTCTCTTCACTGTTTTACATGCAAAAACCTGTATAAAAAATATTTTTCAGTTTAGTTCAGTTCAAATTTGTGTAAAGAAAGAAAGAAAGAACAAACGAAAATTTTAAAGGCGCTTTACAGAGAAACACTTTACACTTAAATTGAGAACATTTAAAAACATTTTTAAGGGGCCTGGGACCCCCATCTGAAAGCAGATTACTCTAGTAATGAAGATTCAAGATTCTAAAGATTGTCTTTCCTCATTCAAGAGCTGTAACTGCATGAGAAGAAAATACCTCCTTAGGGATGCTACCAAGATGGCCGCCAAGTGACTGACTTGCTTACAAAGGACTTTTACATTTCGCACATAAAGAGTTGAAATGCTGTCAACGCTGTTACCACTTCATTAAAGCACAGACATTTCCTTCATTTTGGTCCCAGCTGAAACTTTGACAGTTTGTTATGCCTCGACATTCAATGTCTGGAAACTCTGTTACACTCTGATCCACTTCATTGGAGGCTGCCATTTTGCAGAGTTTTGGGCTGGGTCCCAGTCTGTGCTCTCGGCATGCGTGTTGCTCCTTAGCTGAAGTGTTCGCGTGGAAGATCATATCGTGTTGGTTTAGCCATTCGATACTGACAAACATTTATTCACCCCTTCACCCTTTCTCGTCGGCCTCTGCCGTGCCGCTCCAGGTCATTAAAAACTTGTCACAGTTTGGGCTGGTTTAAACAACTGGTGTCTATAAGGCGCCGTCACACGTCTTGTTGTGGGAATGCTGATAAAGTGGGTTGGTTTGGAGATTATGGCAGACTGTGAAGGGAAGTGAGGCGGTGAAGGGGCCCAGATTCCCCGTTCCGATTGCAGGGGCCCATCCCACTCCTCCCATGCTTGAAATCCAAGCCAAATCAATTACACTCCCCCGGCACCTCCAAAATTACAGAGCAATAAATAACCCCCCAGAAAAATATGAAGGAGTTATGAGGGTCTGTGGACGGTGGTGAGGCCCATGGCTCCTTCATGGTTCCCTCTTCTCCCCCTCCTTCCGTCCTCCTTGTACTCTTCTTCTTTTAGTGACTGTAGATTTGGTCCCCTTGATTCCTCCTGCATCTCTAGTTTCAAGGCTTTCTGTTGTCAATGACCTACAGTCCAGCTTTAGGATATGTGATCCACTGTGTAGCAGGCGCCCTGCTTCTCCTGTAGCCTACAAGGATTGTGGGACATTTATCTTTTTTCCTGAATTGGCCCTTGAGCTCTAGGGAGCCCTTAGTGGAGGATAATATCTCACTTTTTTGACATTCATATTTTTATCTTTGCAAAGCTGCCTAAAAATACTATATATATATATATATATATATATATATATATATATAATAATTTAAATCTTATATATTTTAAATCTTATTCATTATACAAAATAATATTATTATATGTGATCCTGGACCGCAAAACCAGTCATAAGGGTCAATTTTTTAAAACTGAATTAATATGCTTTCCATTGATGTATGGTTTGTTAGGATAGGACAATTTTGGTCTGAGGGTGCAAAAAAATCTAAATATTGAGAAAATCAACTTTAAAGTTATTCAAATGAAGTTCTTAGCAGTGCATATTACTAATCAAAAAATAAGTTTTGATATATTTACATTAGGTAATTTACAAAATATCTTAATGGAACATGATCTTTACTTATTATCCTAATGATTTTTGACATAAAAGAACAATTAATAATTTTGACCCCTACAATGTATTTTTGGCTGTTGCTACAAAAATACCCATGCTACTTAAGACTGGTTTTGTGGTTCACACATTTAATAATATTTAATAATGTAGTATGTTATTTAATAATAAAATAAAAAGTGTATTTTTCTTGTTAAAAATTATTAGAAAAAAGAATTTCATTCATTCATTCATTCATTCATTCATTCACTGGCGAATAGTTTAGGTAAGTCCTTCATGCTTATGTTTTACAAATTCGTAAGTTGTAGTTATAATAGTTATGTTTTCTCATGAGATTGTGTTGGCTATAACAACCAGTCTCTATGCTTTTTGTGTTTCCTCAGAACACATCAAATAGCAGTTAGCTAACTTTATAGAATGAACACTTTTTATCTAGTTGCACAGCATGCTTGGAACTGAATCTCAGAAAAGCTTAGCTACAAAAACATTGTTTTTAATAGTTATTTCCAGTGATGGGAATAACAGCATTATATATAGACACTGTTATTTTTCTCAGCAACAAGTAAAAAGTGAAAAAGTGAAAGTCACAACGTATTGTTAAGTATGGTGACCCATACTCGAAATTGGTCCTCTGCATTTAACCCGTCACGAGTGCACACACACAGCAGTGAGAAGTGAACACACACACACACACACACTGTGAACACACACCCGGGGCAGTGGGCAGGTATTGCTGCAGTGCCCGGGGGTTCAGTGCCTTGCTCAAGGGCACTTCAGTCATGGTATTGAAGGTGGAAAGAGCACTGTTTATTCACAGTTCAAGTAATCAAACAAATTATTGTTTCCCCCCGTTACAACGCCGTTACCGTTACTGACAGTAAAATGTGCCGTTACTATAATTTATTACAATATTTTTATGATTTTATTTTTCTAGTTCATCTGAATGGATGCACAGCATACCTGTATTTGACAAACGTTAATTATAGTGTGAAAGCACACGTCTAGCTGACGTTCTGTCTCACACACATGCAAAGAAAGATACAGAGCGAGAGAGTATACCATGCCGAATTGACGCGCTACATGTAAGCAATAATCTTTGCTGTTTTTTCCTGTTAAAATAATGCAGTTTCTTTGGAATTCTTCACCTTTTGCTTTTTGTACCAGCATTAGCTGGCACTCACATATTATTGTACATGTTTTGATTTTAGCAAATCAGTTCCAGCGAACGCAGACAACATGATTAATATTCATGAACCCAGCAACTCATTAATCCTTGGTGTGTTTTATATTGTTATTTGTAGTAGAATTCGTAGTAGTTTTGTTATCTTATTAGTATTGTTTTTTAGTTTGTTTTTTTTTTAGAAACACCAAATTACAAACAATAAGCACCACCACCAGTCCTAAGTTCAGTCAACATGACAAATTTGCATTCATGCTTATTCTATTTAGATAATTAATCTAGTCTAGTGAGTAAACAAAAAAATATTTAATAATTTAATAAAATATTTAACTTATTTAATATTGGATGCATCCAAATTATTTGACATATTTGAACATTTTTTAAAAAGTAAGACAGTGGTTATTTTCCCTGGTAATTAATTACTTTTATAATGATGTAACTCAGTTACTATTTGTGAGAAGTAAGTAACTATAACTAATTATTTTTTAAAAGTAACATGCCCAGCACTGGTTATGTCTACTTGCAAACTAGTTAGGGTTGGAAACAAAAAATGAATTAGGTTAACATGTTGTGAAGACTAGAATAACTTGAGAGATTACTTAATTACTCAAAGGCAATTTACATAAATTTGAGCCTAGTCAACACATTAACGTTTACAGTGTACTGAAGTTCTCGTGGAAAAATTAGATGAGTCTGACGTCAAGTTCAACTAGGTGGAATGTCAAACTCCACTATATAGTCCAACAGCAATATATCTTCGCAATAAAATCTGATGTTTGCCAGGCCAGTTCTGACAGTTCATTTCAATGAAGAAGTCCAAACCTGTGTGGAAGCGTAAGAGCCAAAATAAAATGGCGCCATTTACTGGGGGATGTTTACCCTTCACACTTCCTGGCCTCACACACTCTAGGCATTATCCACAGAGGCTCTGTGTATAGACAAGTGTTCAAATACTTCCCTTGATCAGCAGATAGAGAGAAAGAGAAAACACGCTCACACACAGATAAGCCATTGTGCTCTCGTCCGGAGCGCTGGGCTGAAGGCTAAACGATTGAACATTAACTATGAACTGCTGAACGGTTAGTATGACTCAACTACAGTGAGTCTTTACATTATGTTTACACCTGTGACAAAATATAAAAGATGAAATATTCTGTAATCTGTAAGAATCTGTAAAAATTGGAGTGCTCATTAGTGTTTTTTCTTCACAAAGTATGTGAGAGAATGTGTCCAGATAAAGAGAGTTTTTGTAAGTGTGTGACCTTAATTGGAACAGGATACAGGAAGGCAAACAGCTGATGTAATATTCTAAGTAATTGCTACATAATTACTCTGGCTGACCTTACTGCACTACACACTGTTTCTGCAGATAAAAATGACATTGACATAGTGCCTACTGTAAGAAGAACATGAACATAAAGATGTTGCCACTGGCATATGTTCTGTTATTACTTTGCTCTTTGGCAATGTCACTCCTCAAGAGGTTTTGATAAGATTGACAAATTACGCCATGTTGAACGTAACAAATGTTTTTTTTTTTTTTTTACAATGTACTTTTCATGGCTACATGTGCACAAAAAGAAATATTAATTAGTTAGAAATGCATATTACCATATTTCAACTTTTAATGTAATAATACACTACAAGTAAAAAAAAAAAAAAACTTCTTTAAAGCATGACAAAAGATTATTAATTCAATTATTTTAAATGAGGTGCATTTATTTTTCACAAATAATATACCATTACCATGTTATTTACAGCAGCATTCTTAGGTAAAGCATAGTGCTAACAATACTAAGGTCATGGGTTCAAATGCTTGAATGCATCAACTGTATACCCTCAATTTAAAAAAAAGAAAACAAACAAACAAACAAAAAAAAACATTGAACTTTGAAGATGTTTGGTTTTACTGTTTGTCTGGCTATAGTTAAATATAAATATCGTTTAAAAGTAACCGGTTAGCAGTGTTGGGGACAGTTACTTTTAAAAGTAATGCATTGGGTTACTTAGTAATGCATCGCATTACTTTTGCATTATTTTTTTTGTCACCTGGACTGGCCTTGCCTTTTTTTTTCTTTAAAATAACAGAAAACCTAAAAGATACACTACCAATCGAAAGTTTTTGAACAGTAAAATTTTTGATGTTTTTTTTAAAGAAGTCTATTCTGCTCACCAAGCCTGCATTTATTTGATCCAAAGTACAGCAAAATCAATATTGGTAATATTTTTACTATTAAAAATAACTGTTTTCTATTTGAATATATTAAAAATGCAGTTTATTCCTGTATTTTCAATGCATTCTTACTTCAGTCACTTGATCCTTCAGAAATCATTCTAATATTCAGATTTGCTGCTCAAAAATAATTGTATTATTATTATTATTATTATTATTATTATTATGCTAAAAACATAGATTAATTTGTTTGCAGGTTTCTTTGATGAATGGAAAGTTCAGAAGAACAGCATTTATCTGAAATAGAAATCTTTATAACATTATAACTGTCTTTATTATCACTTTATCATCAACTTTTCTATAATTTCTTTCAGGGACAAAAAATACTGACTCCAATGTTTTGAACATTATAGTTGTAAATGTTACAAAAGCTTTTTATTTCAGATAAATGCTGATCTTTGGATCTTTCTATTCATCAAAGAACCTTGAATAAAGGTACTCAACTGTTTTAAATATTGATAATAATAATAATAAATGTTTCTTGAACAGCAAATCAGCATATTAGAATGATTTCTGAAGGATCATGTGTCAGTGAAGACTGGAGTAATGATGCTGAAATTTAGCTTTGATTACAGAAATAAATTACATTTTTAAATATATTCAAATAGAAAGCAGTTATCTTAAATAGTAAAAATATTTCACAATATTACTGCTATTGCTGTATGTTGGATCAAATAAACGCAAGCTTGGTGAGCAGAAGAGACTTCTTCAAAAATATCTTAGAGTTCAAAAACTTTTGACTGGTACGCCAAAAGTGAAATTAATAAGTCTCTGGCTGAAGGAATTGCCCTGCACCTCACTCCCAATTTATCTCAATACTGGGACAGGAGAGTGTCAACTTGCAAAGTAACTACTTACTTGAAAAAGTAACTTGTTGTAAATTTAAAAGTAATGCATTATTTTACAAGTTACTTAAAAAAGTAATCTGAAACATAACTCAGGTTACTTGTAATGCATTAACCCCAACACTGCTTGCTAGAAAAAAAAACACATACAAAGGGAAGATGTTGAGCATTCTTAATCAGTAATATCAGAAAAGTGATAGAAAAATCATAAAAGGTTGAACAAATGTTTTGAGGATGGTTGGCAGCTTGAAACATATGCTTACTTGGATGATTTAAAACAAAGACAAATCACACGACTTCCAAACAGTAGTAACTCAAAGAAGAGATGTTCTGGCTGAATTGTGACAGCACACTTAATCACCAAAGACAAAATGGCTGAAAAACACTGAAAACCCACTAAGACAACTGAACGTCAATATTAAATATGATTCAATGACAATTTTTTCAATTACGTTTCTAAAGGATTGCTAACTAAAAAACAAAGACAACTGTGATTTGGCAGGGACATTTCCAAGGACAGCTCCAGCCAACAAAATTGGGGACTGTCCCCAGAAATCACAGACATCTGGTCGCCCTATATTATGAAAAAATCAAGTAGAAAGCCAGAGCTTGATGCAGCGCATGGCATTTGGTAGGCTGGTTTGGGCCTTTGCCCTTTGGCTAAAGATGCAGGACTAACCAAGATGAGAGACGCCCAGTCCATGGTGGACAAACTCTTATCTAACCAAGACCAGCTGGCTGAGATTATCTCCATGGAGAGACAGACACATTTGGACTGTAGTGATAGTTGTCCCGCTTGTCTCATAATGGTTTGTTACACATGAGAGATAAGTCAGTGATGCATTAGACATGCGTCTAGACATTCAGAGGGTGACACTGAAGTGTGATCAGTAAGTCAATCTGCTTGACTAAAGCAGACAAAATACAATTTATAATTTCACAAAAGAGTGTGTTGATCTGATGATTGAGCCATTGAACAAATAATGACCTTGTTAAATAAAAATAAACATTTGATCTGAAACCATTTGTCCATGTTCACAGAAACAATATGGGCCAGTATTTTAAATTATACTTTATTTAATATAAAACAAACAATAAACAAATAAATTAAATATTTCTAAAATAACTCTCTTGAGGGGAAATTTATAATAACATTGTTTGATTGTTACAATGAGGAATACACAAATGGAATGTCATGTGGTCTATAATTCTTGGTTTTTCGTACATAAAGAATGTTCTCTTACAATTCCGGAGGTGTCATGCACTGCTTAAGAGTTTGTTTCTTGTTTAGAGGTCATACATCACTGTAGCTGCCTGAAAAGAAGACTGAGCTCTGGTGATAAATCGAATTGAACAGTTTTGCTCACATCGGGGAAATCAACTCCGAACAAGTATGCGTACCAGTTGTCCCAGAATGTACCCAAAGGGATCTGTAGGAGCGTCCCTGGCTGAGAATGCAAAGTACAGAGTAAATTAACTTGAAAAAAGCCATTGGCTTCTTATCAGCTTGTGGGATGAGGCTTTGCATTCCCTGAAGGACATTGCTGAGTTTGTTTAGAAAGGCCAGCATTAGCATTTGTATATTAAAAGATAGTGCAGGATAAAGATGGGCAGCTGGAGCCATTAGCATAATAAGGGGCTTTCTCATTTGCACACAGGCCTTAGACAGCCCCCCAATCACCCTAGCCAGCAGTCACACACATTACAGCTGCATGAGACCATTGTCCACTTAGGCCTATGCCTGGACCCCGCAAACAAACTGGGGTGGTTAAAAGGTTACAGCCAAACAATGGAGGATTCACCATTTGAAATCAATCAATATCAAGGCATTTCACATTCAGTCGAGTCCTTTTCTTCTGTACAGTACTGACAATGGAAGCGTTGCTGGTCCCCGCAATGTCTCAGTTTGAATGGGATGAATGGTCAGGGAGAAGACCACGATAAACCATGCTTACCAAACGGTGAGGCATGAAATGAACAGAACAACAGGAAGTTGAGTGCTCAGAGGTTCAGCCTTGACAGTGTACAATGGTACGAGCAGCGAACAATAGCTATTGTACATGTGTTGATGAAATGAAAAATCATTCAGGGATAGCTTCGGAACAGATTTACATAATTTCTTCACCTAAGTAACACCTTCACTTTATAGCATTTAGAATAATTTATAAAATGTAATTGTCTTCTGTAAATGATATGTACATAAAATATTTTAAGATATTCACAGGAAATCAAAAATCAGGCACTTTGCTGCCACTACAGCAATTTTTAACATGCAAGATCCTGAGATTTAAGACAGTTCTTTAAATAAGAAAATGTAGAATAATTTTATATAGAGAGATATTTATATTTATCAATGCTATCTGCTTTTTATATCAAAATAAATGTTCTCTTTTTTTTAAAAAAAACAAAATCTGGTTTGAAAATGCTCCTGTATGCTGCTCCCATTCAATAAGCAGCACCCATTGGATAAAAACTTTAAACAAAAAAAAAGCTCATGACCAGACTCATCCTGTTTCTCTGGGAAAACTACCAATCACCACGTTTCATAGTGCCAAGCATTGTTATAATGTTCTTAGGCAGAGCAACAAAGGCGAAAATCCTTGTACTGATTTTCATACAAGTGTTTCCATAGCAACATCTGATGTCCACAAGCTCGCGTCCTCGGCCAAAAAGGACTATCGCATTGTCGTCTTCAGGTCCATCCGAGAGCGCACGTCGTGGTAGCCGATGAGGCATGGGTCAGTTGACATAGCATCATGGGTAAACACTGAATCATTGTCTGATGAGCAAGAGCTGGAAGTGTCCTCACAAGATGGGGAATACTGTTCAAACGGGGTGGATAGGTCCAGGTACTGAAATTGTAAAAAGAAAAACAAATGGTTTAGATGCTTGGGTATAAAACAATATCTTGTGCAACTCAAAGTGGTGTTTACCTCATCTGAAATGGACACCAGCACTCTGTCAAGCTCTTCCACAAGCTGTTTGAATGTCGGTCTTTGTGTTGGTACTGCATGCCAGCACTCTCTCATCTTCATGTAGCTATAAAAGCAGTTCGAGTATAAGTACATAACCTTGAAGACTGATATTAAACATAATTTTGGGAGAGCAGATTGATGCTTACAGTTCATGGGTGCAGTTGGAAGGTTTGTCCATTCGATGACCTTCCTTCAGCAGCTTAAAAAGTTCTTCTACTGGTATCCCAGGGTATGGTGATCCTCCCAATGTGAAAATCTCCCACATCAAAACTCCGAAAGACCAACTGAGGAAGCAAGAGACCAAAAATGTCAATTTAATCTTCTTGTTGAGAACATTTTTAGTCATTAGGACATATATTTTAGTCATCAGGATTAAACTGTACTGGTGCATTGTGGTTAATCTAAACGGGCCGACATTCCAGTCGGGGGATCCCTGCTCAGCTGATTCTTTGGCATAGCTATAATGATTAGCCAGACTTACACGTCGCTCTGGTGTGTGTAGACTCTGTCAAACAAGGCTTCTGGTGCCATCCATTTCACTGGCAGACGTCCCTGAAATTGGAAACAACAGGTCTGTGAGTGGGACAGTTAGTTGCCACACAGGCCGAGCCAAAGCATTTCTTTTTGATCAGCAAAAATATGACTGCCCGCTCCTTCGCTAATCCCCACCCCCCTTTCCCTAATTATCTTCTATTAGGTTGCCTGCCAATCAGCATGGACACATTACACATCTGTCTTTAAAAGCATTAAAGCTTTATAATGGCACAAATAGGGTCATACAGTCTTGCTTACATATGGGATGTCTTTAAAAAACATCTAGCTAAAGTTCTAAGAAAGAATAGAATTGTTACTTACATTAGTGGTTTTTTTGTAGTAATCAATCTGATGGACTCCTCTTGCCAAACCAAAATCTGCGATTTTCATCACATTGTCCTCTGTCACAAGAACATTCCTCGCTGCTAAGTCTCTGTGAATGCACTGTTGAGAAAAAAGAGATTTCGATTTAGTTGAAATGACCCAAACAATCTTTTGGCATAGCTTTTCTGCTTCTGGTAAGTAGATAAACATGTTCACAGTGAGGCTAGGGTTTTGTTTCCGCAAACCAGATGAAACCTCAACAGAAATGACAAACTACTTTCTATATGAGGACTGCTGTCTAAATCAACATATAGCGGGCAACATTTGCAAAAGTTTAAACAACTTTAAATAGACTTGGACTTCACAGAAAAACAACACAGAGTTGGTTTCTGATGTAAATGCATGTCATTAAGTTTATTTTGGTTTTCATTTTAAATAGTAGTGGTATTTGAGGATTGAAAAAGAGGACGAAAATGGCCCCTGGTTTGTGGCCCTTAATGGAGGGGTTTCAGGCGACTGCATTCTTAGCAGGCCACAAAAAGCTAGTAATATGATCCAGTGCACAGGCGGGTCCGAGCGCCTGCTTGCTAACAGATTTATGGCAGTGCTAAAAAGGACAAAGCCCACAGAGACAGGATGGACACAGCGGTAAACATGACACACCACCACTCCACTAAGGAATGCTTGGCATCACGTGTCAGACTAAGGGATGTGTTGATAAGATGTGGGGGGGCTGTTTTCAAACCAAAGCTAATTGAGCCCCGTGAGGGCAACTTACTCTTTTGGAGGCCAGGTACTCCATGCCTCTTGCGACTTGGTAGGCACAGGAAACTAGGTCTTTAAAGGTGAGCTGTTCTTCAGGAACCTTGGTCACATCAAAGGTGTAGTCCATGCCAGGAGGTCGACGTGCTCTGAGATATTCCCGTAGGCTACCCTTGGATGCATATTCAACCAGCACATACAGAGGACCTGAACCACAAAAATAAATCAATGAAATGAAGTCAAATGTCCAAACATAGTTTGTACAACCATGAGATGACCACAGTGTTTAACTTACCATCCTGTGTGCAAACACCAAGAAGATTTATGATGTTCTTGTGCTTGTCCATCACCTTCATTAGCTCCATCTCAGAGATGAGGTCTGCCAGGTCTTTGTCGGTTGCATCGTCTGAAAAATGACCAAAAAATCTTTTAGTCTGCAATTCAAAAAAGCTCAACACTTTAATACAATGCCTGCAAGTACAAACGTACCTTTGAGCATTTTAACGGCTACAGTTGTCACATGATCTTGATTCTCTTTGTTTATCCCATAAGCCTCTGCTCTCACCACTTGACCAAAGCAGCCCTCTCCAAGTGGTTTACCTAAAGTCAAACTGGCACAAAAGAATTCAAATAAGTATTTAGTTCACCATCATATAAAAGGAAACCTTTTACAGCTATGGTTGCTGGTACTGCTTACTTCTCTCTTGGAAACTCCCAGTCAGGGTCGTAAGGCAGCTCAAACTCCATAACTCCAGCCAGCATTGGGGAACAACTGGAGGAAAGACGAGCCACCCTCATCAGTGACGCACTTGATTTTCCAGAGGAATTAGACTCCACTGAATACTGTGATAGGGTCCAAAACATACAGGATTAGAATCCAGAATGCTCTGTTGAATACCATGTTCTTAGGAAATTATCATGAGGTTTGTTCAGAAGTGTCATCTTACCTGTCTGCGTAGAGGAAATTTGGAGAGTTTCTGCACTGGGAGAGTATCAAAAGGCTCCCGACTGGGATGAACCTGCATACGGCAGAGGACTACTATAACAATGGCCATCACCAGTGCCAGGAAACCAGAGGCATAGATAATGATGTCAGTGTACTTGGCCTCCATAAGGTCCATCTCCTTGGCCACATCCTCCTCTGTGGAATTGACAAAGTTTCATTTCTTGTACCTCTGAGTCTCAAGCAATTTTTATGATTTGTGTCATTGATGTGTCTATACAAACCTACCTGATAAGACCGTAAGCCAGGCAGACTGATGAGAGAAACCAATAGAGTTTCCCGCCAAGCAGGTATACTCTCCTGCATCCTCCATTGTGATATTGGTAAGATACAAGACTTCAACTTCAGACATGTTCAAGCTTCCTGTCTGAGAAGTTGGAAGAAACAATCCACATTGTAATGCTTGTTCACTCCACACTGATCTGTTTTACCTCTAGAAAAGTAGAATGGAAGACTTGCTAAATACCTTCACAATCTTCACGTAAGGAATGCCATCAGGCCCATAACGGCTGCCGTTCATCTCGATGTGCTTTAGCCACTGGATGTGAGGCTGTGCATCACTGTAGACTTTACACAGGAACTGGGCATCTCCACCCACCACAGCTGTAGTGTTCTTGGGTAAACCAGCTTGAAGGATGGGTCTGTGTGGGGAGCGTTCTGAAAGAAGAAATGGGAAGGCTCAGTACTTTTCTACACTATATCTGAAAGATACTTAACAGTTCTATCAAATGTTCTCAACAAAAAAAAATTGCCATGAAAGTTCAAGAGCATTTGAAGAAAGATAAGGCACAGGGATAGTCTAGCGGCACATCCAAAGCCGATCACTAATTAGTTCCATTAAGGGATTTTTAGAGCTAGGCCCATGTATTGGGTTGCTTTGAAGTCGATGGGCTCTTTATTCCCTGTTCTTTCCCCTTGTCTGCTAGGACACAGCAGTTGACCCCACGCTGGACTCTTAACAAACAGGTCTATCACAGGTCAGGTAGAAAATTGGTCTGGACGCCTAAACCCACAGCGCTTCCAGGCACGTACCATACAGACCAATGCCAGCCCCCACCTCACATTCTCCTGCTGTGATGATATTTATTGCCCTCTTCCAGTGCGGATCTTAAATATCTGTATAGACATGTACAGCCTCGAGTGAACCCTGGTGCCTGTGGTGTAGCAGTGTGCCCTGTGGCTCTCTCTGAGGTGCATTTGGTGCCTGTCTCGCTATGTGACGCCACTGAGCTGCTGGTACGGGATCTCGCTGATTTGATGCTTATTGCCTCTGACATTTGTTAAGCATGCGATGGCTTCTCGTGGAGCCAGGCGGCTGACTAGAACAGGCAAGCAGAAGCCCTCTTACCCAACACGTCCAAGAGGTAGGTGTGAGCGATGGACCCATATTTGTTCTCCACCACACAACTGTAGTTCCCACGGTCTGAGGGAACCACGCTTTCCATGACCAGGCTCCAGTGCTGATGTCGTAGCTACGAACACAAAAGGTAACATGTTAGCATGTAGTGATACTTCGTATTTAACTAAGTCTTCAAAAATAACAATCTCCCACCTTGATGCCTCCGATCCGGTGCTCTCCTCTGAATTCTCTGCCATTCTTTAGCCAGCGAATGGTGGGAAGAGGGCTCCCTGTGGCAGGGCAGCGAAATTTGACAGTGTTTCCAGCTGGAACTGCGTAGAGCTTCTTCTCCATCCTTTGAGTGTGCGTCCAATATGGTGCTAAAATGTACAAACCAATGCTACAGTTCAAGCAAACACTCTAATGCTGAAATGCAACTGAATTTGTAGTTACAAAGATCACTAACCTCTGGAGATGTAGACCTGGTCATTTTCGGTCTCAGGACCAGCATCATCAAGACCATTGTCCTCATCGTCATCTCCTGATCCTACAGCATCTGCAAAGAAGCAGTAAGCATTCAGGTTATTACCTGAGCATTTAAAATGAAGACTACAAATCTGCTTAAAGGTCACCATGTTGCAGATCCTACCTGTCACTGTGATAGTAAAATTGCGTAGAGCTTCTTTGGTGCCACGTAGCATACACACATACATTCCTGAATCTTCATAGGTGACATCAGCAATCTCCATCACTGCTGCTCTAATCTGGATACGTGCATTGTGTTGCATCCGTACACCGCTCTTGAACCACTGGACAGTTCCTGGACGGTTTGTATCACAACGGAGTTTTAGTACATCTCCAAGCTCTAGGAGTAGATGCTCTGATGTTTCCTCAGTCGGCTCCTCAGAAATTTCTAGGAAAAAACATGAAAAATAAAGTTACTAGTGGCAATATTATCACACTGAGCTGATGTTTACTGCTTAGATGTAATATTTCAACTCTAGTGGTCAGCTTTGTCCTTCTAAGTACTCATAAACTGGTTTTTATGGCAATAAAACGCCATTGGCTAACCTGTCAGAGAATGAAGAAAGATCTTGCCTGATGATTAGAAGGTTAGATAGTATCAAATGGTATGGCTTACCTGATAAGACTTCCACCCAGGCAAAGTGAGAAGCCTGACCAACCGAGTTATCTGCCTTGCATACATACTCCCCAGCATCTTCCACAGTGACATTCACTAAAGGAAGAATGTTGACTTTGGAGAGGTTCTCAAGAAGAGGCTGTGGGGGAAACAAATGTAACATTACTCCCTCTTTCCTGAAGACAGAAAATATGCATAATAGAGGATCTTTAAATCACTTTCTCACCGTAAGCGCTGTAAGAAGTGGTGATCCATCAGGCCCTAGGCGATTGCTGTCCTTCTTGAACCACTGGAGACGTGTTGAGGCCGGCTGGTGGAGTTTACACACCAGCTTCACATGTCCTCCAACCAACACAGTAGCATTCTCAGGAAATCCAGGAATAAGAATCGGTCGAGAAACTCGGATATCTGGCGGAACGAACAAAAGGAGGTTTTGACTAACTACTACTGTAATCAGTCTGTAGTATAAACCACATTTAATAAACACATCTAATTAACATAACTTCTCACTAATTGCTAACTAGAGCCTTTCTCACAGAGATCACCACTGTTTTGGAGCAAATCAGGCAAACAAAGCTACAAACAAAAGAGAGAACAGAAACAAAGTTCTCAGCTGAGAATGACCTAACTTTGACTTCACAGCAGTGTTCCGTGTGGCCCGGAGGTGAATGTGATTTTGAGCTTTTGAGTGAAGAACGCCCCCTAACCAAGCAATGTCACCTCCAGCACTGAAGCATAACATTCTTCCACCAATACACTAATGAACTTCAATGAATAAAACTAGGGCCTGGCCGGTATCTGACCCTGAAGAGGGTGTGAATGGTCAGCAGGAAAATAAAGGACAAGCTAAACAAAACACACAAACACTTGCATGCACCAAAAATAGGCTGAATGGCTCAAATAGAGAACTTTACATTGTAATTTGTATCTTAAGGACATATTTTGTAGGGACATATATCATTATTTGTGTTTTCAAATCCACGCAATACACATATTTAGGTTTAACGGTATCATAAGAAAGTGATTTGCAATCCTGAAATGTTGTAAAATGCTAATGATCAGAAAACTACCATTCTTTTTTTTTAAATGTTGTGTACTAAAATGTTTATTACAACTTCTAGAATCCACAAAATACTCCAGTGTTATTTCTGAACTGAAAATTAGGTATTTTTATTACTTAGCTGCAGATAAATCAAATTATTACTTTGAAATGCTCATATTTGTACTGCCCCCTAAACAAGTTCATTTCTGCCTCTTCTTGTTCTGTTAGCTCTGCATTTCTCACTTATCTGGGTGGCTCTGCCAATTAAAGTCTTACAGTTGTCAAATGACTTTAATTTCTCCTGGCAGGAACTTAGTGGGGCATTGTTGGGCTGCACCACAGGGTTTTCCAACCTTTATCACCTTCCTAGCACTGTATGTAGCTCACAAGTGTTCAGAGAAAGATGCTTTTAACGAACACTTTGCCCCAGTCTTCACAAAGGTCTGCATCTGTTCCCTTCATTCTTTACAACTCAGAGCACTGCACTCAGGCTAAGCATATCAACAGCCCAACACAAAATGCCACATAAAGCTTATGGCTAATACTGTGATTTAAAACAATCCTCTGATTTGTATGCATGAGGCTTTATCACACAAAAAACTCTGGAAACCAGCTATGTGAAAGTCTTAAGAATAATCAGATACCTTCCTGGCAGGTACATAATCTAGACAACACAGTGTTTGTACAATTAAATAGGAGACCCATCTTTCCCACCCCTCCTAGCATCCCACAATCCCCTGTTACTGGCACTGGGCCAGACAGATTTACACTTCCGAGCCTCGGGGCTTTGGCAGGATCAGGTAGCACTGTTTATGGCTCAAGGAAATACTGGGATTGTTTTACTCTCTAAACGATTACATCCTCTCCAACTTCCCCTGGACTTAAATTCTTCACGATCAGCTCAGCTCTATTTATTATATATTGAATATGCATCATATATTCAAACCATTCATTACAGAGGATCAGATTATGGATGCATTATGGATTTGAGAGATTTCAAAAGAAAAAGTGTATGTTTAAATCCATACCTTTTGCCCGGACTTCCCCTGATGTTATGCTTCTCGAAAACACCAGTTCCGTTAAGCAGATGGTAATGAAAACCTTGAAGATGCTCAACATCTTGCTGAGGTAATGTTTGTAAGTGTGGGAGACAGCTGGTCAGCTTCAAATGCTGACTCCAGGCATTGGCAACCTCTGTGTAGTCACAAACCTGAGAGAAAAACAGAGCTGATTTACAATTCACAGAAGCTATTGTGAAAGGTGAACCTTTAAAATGACATAAATGCATAATGCATTGCACATCCCAACCCTGCCCACAAAACCACATTTGAAAATGAATGTCCTATTGTACAACTACATCATTGTTGGACATTGTCTACGTCCCTCCTGGACATGAATAACCCTCAGGTACGAATGCGCAGCAGTTAAGGACAGTTGTTTATGAATGGGACCTGTACAACGTGCTTTTAATGGGTCGTTTCTATATAAACACATGAATTGGATCCGGAACATCTACGACTGCAACAACTAATCGTCCAAACATACAACAGAGATATTAATTTAAAGTACTCTAGAACGTCTAAACATTTATGATATGTTAGAGACAATTTGAGATTACAATTTATTTACTTACTCCAAATGTGTTTCTAAAATACTTCTTTTGCTCAGCATGAGAGATAAATAAGACCAAACGTCAAGCTCTCCGGGTACGAGGAGACACATGTGTTCTCAAAACATACGAGAATTTCACACTGAAGTGAGAGTTTGGTTAAGCTAAATAAATCCATTTACAAGTGTGAAACCACTTGGCATAGTTAATGAAAGTCATTCTAAGCGCAACTAAACCTAAACCGAAACAGAGACAAAAATATAAACATAATTACGAACGGAAACTAGATTAATCAATAAGATTTTATATTTCACGAATAAAATTTTATGGTGGTGTTTTCATATTGAATTCGTCAAATGCGCAGAAATTAAGCGCAAGAGAAGTTCAAACTAAACAGTATTTAATTTAGAATCTAATCACTGCAAGTCCCTCAGAAATACTTAATTTACGGTTTAATTTATCTGAAGCAGCTGATTATTTAATAAACATCAATATAAATAATTTTCTTACTCAGTTTTACCATATGCAAATAAACATTTTACCTATTTTCGTGTGCCCTTTGCCCGGCCCGTATAGGTTCGACAAGGTACCAGCAGTTCTTAGTGCCCTCGGATCTTGGTGGCCCTCGAGACACTCATGTGTCCTTTTTTCCTCGCCGTTTCAGAATTATTTATCCTTGGAAATCCAATAAGCAACTTTTGGAAAAGTCTGAGTTACGCTGTTAAATCCATCAAAAATAAAACCAACAGGCCGATAGTACAAGAGAAGACTACTGATCTTCAGATTCAAAGTCCAGTGCTGCTTTCCTTTGATGAGCTTCTCCGTGACTCGCGCTTTGCTCGTGAGCGCTCCCGAGTCCAAAAACCGCTATATATATCCACAGAAATGAACAACTCGAAGTATTTAGACCGTGTCTCCTTTTCCTCTCAAAATGTAGTAAAAAAAAAACTCCTGCCTTAGACTGTGTTAAGAAAAGCATCCAATACCAAACACATTGCAGCTTCCCTCTGTCTTTTTTTTCACATGAATAATGTGATTTGCGCGTAATGACAGTGGAGTGGGGTTCAGCTCCCTCTCTCTCTCGCTTGGGTTCCTGTAGAATGATTTGCTCCACGCACCCTAGGTGAGTTTAAAACTGAAGAGCCGATGAGTCTCTCTATCTGGCAACTCACTGCTTACACTCTGGAGCAGAGCAAGCGTCTCACTGGCAGTGGGAGACAACAGCACTCTGAGGGGAAGGTTCACAACAATGGACTAAAACCAGAGGGAGAGAGGGGGAAGGGGGGTGTTAAATCCCCCACCCTCAAAAAACAAATCCCAAGAGGCAGACCCTAGGAATATATACTATTTATTTTATATTAGATAGATAGATAGATAGATAGATAGATAGATAGATCCTTGTTGGTTTCATACATCAAAAATGTGTTGAAAAAAGCGTTATACATTAAAATATATAGGCTATATATAATAGCAACATTCAAAAATAATTTTAATGAGACTTACAAAAAATCTCTGGACAGGTACTTATATATATATATATATATATATATATATATATATAAAAATTATTAAATAGTACTGACCCATGTGTGTGAAAAATAAACAATTAATAATCCCACACTAATATAGTAAATAGACTGACTAAATAACTCTAAATAACACCTAGATTTATTGCACTGTAAATAAGCAGGGAAAACAAATTAGGCAATTCCTTTGAAAAGTTCTCGAGCTCTGTATTCAACAACTGTAAATGACACCTTTCCTTAATTACATCATTGTGCTATCTTTCCCGCTAATCCTTTTAGACGTGACGTCACAATACACGAATAATTGATTTATTAGTCGGTGATGCCAGAAAGGTCTTTTCGAGATTTCGCGCGTTTAGAGAAGGAGGATACGTTTATTCAAAATAACACATTATAAAAGAAAGTAATCACTTTTGTTTCCTGTCGCCATTGCTTATGTACTTATAGCGCATGTGTATTATATTGCAGCTGGTTAATGTGAAAACTTTAAAAGAATTGCTCATGGCCAAGTTTCCTCGACTGTGCAGGTGTTATAATGAACTAAAGCAGAGGCGGAGAGAGTGAAGCTTCGAGTGCTTACGAGACGGATCTGAGGGAAACACTTTGTTTGAAATGATCTCGTTTCTCTCATTCATCAGCGGTCTGTGGCATAACAAGCCCCGCGGTCAAGTCCAGACTCTTTCTGAGAGTCTGACACCTTTCATTTTACACACGTCAAGTGCACATTCATTTTATTCGCATACGTCTAACTGATAAAGATGATCAAACGTGTTATGCTGATCAAAGGCTACACATCACTCATTAAAAAAATAAAAATAAATACATTTTTAAATAATAAAAAGACACATTTCACCTAACTCACTCTAAAATCCCATCAACTAACAAAGTATGATTATATAATAAATATTTTCAAAAACTAAACACACACATCCAGCTATATTAGATAAAACATTTTAACAGCAGAAAGAATATTTATCATGTTCTACAAATCATTCTTCCTAGTATGTAACTAGTGCCAGACACACTGCTGGCCAGGAAGATGTGTGCTGCTCAGTGCACTGTCACCTTCCAGCTCTTCATGTACAAGTGCGCTGTTGCACGCAAGCTGCCTTTCTGCAACCTGGATGAATAAATGAGAGATTCTGCTTGAAAAGCTTGTGGTCTCTTGTCTTTTCTTTAAGTCCTTCAGTATCTCACTGTCCGTCCCGCTCTTTCCCTCTGTCTGTTTATCTCTTACTTTTTCTAACGTGATCCTCTGGCCTCCCTAAAAAACTGCTGACATTCCCCTGAACAATGCCAGATTTTCCCCCACCATCGTCCTCAGCTTGTGTCTCCAAGGCCAGGAATTAAAGCACACTGGAGCAACAATCGGCCCCTCTCCCAAATCCCACTGCCTGGTCTTTGTTATAGCCTGCTGAATGTGAATGCCCCATTAAAGCCTATTATCTGAAGCTTCTCCGTTGCCCTGCAGATCCACTTCTAACCGTCCCCTCAAAAGAACTCTCTCCCCAAAGCTTTGGCTGACCAGGGTATAAAAATGGTATACAAATGATTTCACAATTATATCTAGTGTTTAGTCCTCAGAAATATGTAAACAAAAAAACAACAACTGCTTTTGCCTACACAAAGCAGATTCAACATATTATTTCAAAATTAAAAGTCCAAATGCACAAATGTGACCGTGGACCACAAAACCAGTCATAAGGGTCATTTTAAAAAAAAAAAAGCTTTCCATTGATGTATGGTTTGTTTGGATAGGAACTGTTTGAAAATCTGAGGGTGCAAAAAAATCTAAATATTGAGAAAATCGCCTTTAAATTTGTTCAAATTAAGTTCTTAGCAATGCATATTACTAATCAACAATTAAGTTTTGATATACTTGGTAGGAAATTTATAAAATATCTTTATGGAACATGACCTTTACTTAATATCCTAATGATTTTTGGTATAAAAGAACAATCAATAATTTTGACCCATACAATGTACAAATACACCCGTGCTACTTAAGACTGCTTTTGTGGTACAGGGTCACAAATATATAGCAAAAATGGAAACTACAAAGGAAGGCCATGTCCTGTTGGATAAGTAACAACCTCACAACCAAGAGTGAAGTATGCAAGGAAGAACACCAACAACCTCATTCATTTTCATATCACTCTCAACTATTTAAAGAATCCATGACTTGAAAATAAAGCATCTTTTCCACTCTTTACCAGTTTCTCTCCAGTGAAAAGACCTTTACTTTCCAGTCTTATGCATGTATGTTGACAGAATGTTATTGCAGCCAGTGTTGATGTTTATAGTATATTATTCTACCTAGTTGTTTGGCCTAATGGGATGCAGGTGGGTCCAAAGTTCGCTTATGTTACCGGTGTTGGGCAACACACACAATTACAAGCGAGTGTTTGTGCAAGAGGCTGCCTTAACATTACTGTATTACGTTCCAAAACAATGCAGAGAACCTCAGAATGTAATTACAACAGAATAGCATATCCAGAATTTTAAAAAGCATTTTTACTATTCACGGTTGGTTTAAGCTTTAATGTGACATTGTCTTGATTGTTCCTGCAATCCTAAAAGCAATAGAGCGCAGTAATGTATGACATGCCAATCATAAAACACATAAAAATATATGTTTATGACCCTTTAAGCCCTTTTTTACAGCGGAAGGGAACAACTTATGCTTCTCTAGTGCAAGTGCTTTTAAACTGGGGAAAAGTACAGAAGGCAATGAAAAAAAATGAAAAAAGTAGATAATATAACCAAACAAAATTGAATTAAATTTACTGAATTTGACGTTGCTGTGTTGTATATAGATATAGATAGATGTTATATATATTACAGACAGGTAGATAGATAGATAGATAGATAGATAGATAGATAGATAGATAGAGAAAGATATAGACAGACAGACTTATATATACATATTTTACATATAAATAAAAATACGTATTTCATTTAATCACTAAATAAAAAAATAATTTGCAAACAAACATACATTCATCGTTTGAAATATAATTAGCTTTATACTAAAAAAAAAAAAAAAGGATCCCATGTTTGGGGGGTCATTAAATAAAATACCGCTGCTCTAGCGTAATGCAAAGTCAAAGGTAACGCTCTGTTTGAGAACCACATTCCCATCATATATGTTGGCAACAAATCAACAGAAACATTCTCCTTTTCCTCCCCACCTCCTTCTTATCTGATTACATTAGTGATACGCTGGATGGCCCTTACGCCTCGGCCAGCTGGGAGGCCTGAAAGAGTCTGAAAGTATTGATACTTGCATAACTATGCTAATGAGCAGTCCCACTGATGACTGTGATAGGGGAGACAGCCGTGTGAATAATTAGCCAGGGTTGCAGCCAGTGAGCGTCCTAGTAACAGAGCATGTGAATGCAAGGTGGGGCTGGTCGCTCATTAACTGCAACACTTGTTGGTCCCAGGCTATTGTCTCATGTTTGTGTTAATTATTAGCCAAACCAGGCTAGACAATGGTGTGACAGAGAGGTCTACTTTGTAATGCAAGCTGACTTCTGCTGCCAAAACATATTCTGCGAGGGTCACACACCCAGCTGTTTTTACAGAGATGGATATCCCGGCAGCCACTGTTTTCATTGGGTTCTTCTTTTTTTCTTCTCTGGCTTTCTCTTTTTTCATTAAAGATGAGGGTACTCTAGATGAACCTTCCCTGAACTCCACACTCTTGATGAATCTAATAGAATGTGTAAATAATTTCTTAAAGCAGGAGCGTATGTGTTAATCAATGAGTGTGAGAATCCACCAGGAGTCTCTGTAGTAATTATAAATTGAATTCAACATTTTTCTTCTTTACATTAAAAAATAATAAATAAATAAAATAATCAGCTCGAAGAACAAACCTTGCCTTAAATATTATTTTGTGGCTAATTTCAGCCTTAAATATTCTGCTTATTTACTTGAAACTGTCCCATTGACCTATAATTGTTGAATTCTAAAATATATCCTAGTGAAAAATAAATATACTAAAATTATTTCATGCTAAGTATACTACAAATACATTTACATATTTATGTACTTAATAAAAATACCCTGCAATTGTACTTTCAGTATACTAAATTGGTATAATTTAAGTCTGCAACAGTATATATATCAAAATCTATTTTTTGATTAGTAATGTGCATTGTAAAGAACTTCGTTTGGACAACTTTCAAGGCTATTTTCTCAATATTTAATTTTTTTTTTTTTTTTTTTTTTTTTTTTTTTTTTTTGCACCTTTACATTCCAGATTTTCAAATAGTTGTATCTCGGCCAAACATTGTCATATCCTAACAAACCATACATCAGTGGAAAGTCTATTTATTCATCTTTCAGATCTGTTTCAAAAAATGGACACTTATGACTAATTTTGTGGTCCAGGGCCACATATATTGCTTTTGTACTTGGGTAATATTATTACATTTATATTAAGAAAAATTATATATTAAAATAATTTAATTATAAAAATTAGCTTTTTTATAATAATAAATAATATTTAGAAATGCTTTTATTCAAATAAATTATATTTTATTTATGATACACTGCTAGTGTCACGTATCCTTATTGTCATCGTGTGTTTATGTTGTGATTTCACCATGTGCTCCCTGGACTCAGCCCTCTCGTCACCCTAGTCACGCCCTCCTTGTTTCTTCCTGAGTGTTTCATTGTCTTCACCTGTGTATGTTCTGATTAGTTTGTGTATTTAAGTTCCTCCTTGTGTTGAGTTCCCTGTCGGTCTTTGTTGTTGCATATTGTTTCTACGTGTGTGGATATTTCTCTGTGTTCCTGTCTGTTCCTCTGAAAGTAATTAAAATTAGATTTGTTCCGTACGTTGTATTCTGTCTTCCATCCAGCACCAGCAGCAACCGTGACAGAAAGACCGACCATATAAACAGAAGATGAGTGGGGCTGAGGAAGCTTTGTGGAGACTGCGGCAGGACGGTCGTGAGTTGGAACGGTATGTGGAGGATTTCATCGAGCTCTCCCACCAGGTAGGCTGGCACGAAACTTCTCTTGGCGCTGTGTTTGTTTTGGGGCTGGATGTTGAGACAATACGCTGCGATCTTCCCACTTGTAGTTTCCCCTTGATCGAGCTAATCAATCTGATTCTCTATTTAAACGGATCTGATTTTGAAGTAGAAGAAGTTCAGAGTCCGATTAGGTCTCATCCTCCAGTCTCCTCCCAGACACAGCGCAACGCGCCCGCCTGCCCTAAGCCGAGAACCTCCACATACCGTGTCAACGGCTCGAACCGTCAGCCCAGTCCCAAATACCCAGTCATCCTCCAGAGCTCCACCGCTGTCCTCAGCCCGATGCGGCCGGCCTCATCCCCGCGCTCTAATCCGCCGGCCACCGCCCAGAGCCCTGTCCCTCAGGCCGCCGCCACGCCAGCGTCTGCTCGCAAGATGGCCGCCACGCCAGCGTCTGCTCGCAAGATGGCCGCCACGCCAGCGTCTGCTCGCAAGATGGCCGCCACGCCAGAGCCTGCACGCAAGAAGGCCGCCACGCCAGAGCCTGCACGCAAGAAGGCCGCCACGCCAGAGCCTGCTAGCAAGATGGCCGCCACGCCAGAGCCTGCTCGCAAGATGGCCGCCACGCCAGAGTTTGCACGTAAGATGGCAGCCGCCACGCCAGAGCCTGCTCGCAAGATGGCCGCCACGCCAGAGCCTGCTCGCAAGATGGCCGCCACGCCAGAGCCTGCTCGCAAGATGGCCGCCACGCCAGAGCCTGCTCGCAAGATGGCCGCCACGCCAGAGTTTGCACGTAAGATGGCAGCCGCCACGCCAGAGCCTGCTCGCAAGATGGCCGCCACGCCAGAGTCTGCTCGCAAGATGGCCGTCACGCCAGAGTTTGCACGTAAGATGGCAGCCGCCACGCCAGAGCATGCTCGCAAGATGGCCGCCACGCCAGAATCTGCACGTGATGGCCTCCGTTCCTGAGCCCCCGGCCAAGATGGCCTCCGTTCCTGAGCCCCAAGCCAAGATGGCCTCCGTTTCTGAGCCCCCGGCCAAGAGGGCCTCCATTCCTGAGCCCCCGGCCAAGATGGCCTCCGTTCCTGAGCCCCAAGCCAAGATGGCCCCCAAGCCTAAGTCCCCAGTCATGATTGCTGAAATGAACATTATGGACAGGGCAATCCCACTGGAGTTCACTGCTCCTATTATCTCCCCTAATTCTCCTAAGCCTCCGCTGGTTCCGTCCAGCCTTCCTGAGCCTCCGCTGGTTCCGTCCAGCCTTCCCGAGCCTCCGCTGGTTCCGTCCAGCCTTCCCGAGCCTCCGCTGGTTCCGTCCAGCCTTCCCGAGCCTCCGCTGGTTCCGCCCAGCCTTCCCGAGCCTCCGCTGGTTCCGTCCAGCCTTCCCGAGCCTCCGCTGGTTCCGTCCAGCCTTCCTGAGCCTCCGCTGGTTCCGCCCAGCCTTCCTGAGCCTCCGCTGGTTCCGTCCAGCCTTCCTGAGCCTCCGCTGGTTCCGCCCAGCCTTCCTGAGCCTCCGCTGGTTCCGCCCAGCCTTCCTAACCCTCCGCTGGTTCCACCCAGCCTTCCTGAGTCAAGTCAAGTTGTAGCTGTGTTCCCCGGGTCAAGTCAAGTTGCAGCTGCGTTTCCCGAGGCAAGTCAAGTTTCTGAGTCACGTCAAGTCGCAGCTGCAGCTACTGAGCCAAGTCAAGCCACGGCTGTGGTGGCTGAGTCAAGTCACGTCACGTCACGGCTGAGTCAAGTCACGTCACGGCTGAGTCAAGTCACGTCACGGCTGAGTCAAGTCACGTCACGGCTACATCTCCTGAGTCAAATCAAGTTCCTGGTGCTTCTCATAAGCCGGAGCTCTGCCCAGCTCGCCCTCCAGAGCCGGAGCTCTGCCCAGCTCGCCCTCCAGAGCCGGAGCTCTGTTCAGCGCGCCCTCCTGAGCCGGCTCCTCCTTCAGCGCGCCCTCCTGAGCCGGCTCCTCCTTCAGCGCGCCCTCCTGAGCCGGCTCCTCCTTCAGCGCGCCCTCCTGAGCCGGCTCCTCCTTCAGCGCGCCCTCCTGAGCCGGCTCCTCCTTCAGCGCCCCTCCTGAGCCGGCTCCTCCTTCAGCGCCCCTCCTGAGCCGGCTCCTCCTTCAGCGCGCCCTCCTGAGCCGGCTCCTCCTTCAGCCGCCCTCCTGAGCCGGCACCTCATCCAGCGCTCCCTACGGCTGGCAGTACAGTAAATTCCCCCAAGAAAATTTTGGGGGGCTACCCGCCATGGCCACCTGAACTGTCTGTCCGGCCATGGCCTCCTGAACTCCCTGATCCGCCATGGCCACCTGAACTGTTTACCCGGCCATGGCCTCCTGAACTCCCTGATCCACCATGGCCAACTGAACTGTTTACCCGGCCATGGCCTCCTGAGCCCCCAGATCCGCCATGGCCACCTGAACTGTTTACCCGGCCATGGCCTCCTGAGCCCCCAGATTCACCATGGCCTCCTGAACTCCCTAAACCACCATGGCCTCCTGAACTCCCTGATCCACCATGGCCTCCTGAACTCCCTGATCCGCCCTGGAGGTACGCCCCTAAGTACCCGGTGTCTGTCCAGCACGGACCTCCAGGGCGCCCACCCCCCCACCCCAGTGTATGTGTTACGGCGCGAGTCGCGCCTTGTGAGAGGGGGGGGTAATGTCACGTATCCTTATTGTCATCGTGTGTTTATGTTGTGATTTCACCATGTGCTCCCTGGACTCAGCCCTCTCGTCACCCTAGTCACGCCCTCCTTGTTTCTTCCTGAGTGTTTCATTGTCTTCACCTGTGTATGTTCTGATTAGTTTGTGTATTTAAGTTCCTCCTTGTGTTGAGTTCCCTGTCGGTCTTTGTCGTTGCATATTGTTTCTACGTGTGTGGATATCGCTCTGTGTTCCTGTCTGTTCCTCGTGAAAGTAATTAAAATTAGATTTGTTCCGTACGTTGTATTCTGTCTTCCATCCAGCACCAGCAGCAACCGTGACAGCTAGTTGCAAAAGTAAAAAAAAGTAATGATTTAAAATGCATTTATTTTATACTAAGTTTAGTTCAAGTCTATCAACATGATTACTGACATATCGCTTGAGACTTACTGATATAAAATTTTTAATTAAACTTTATTTGAAGCACTACTTAATATTTCTCAATATTAGGTCTAAAAAATGTTTTAATGTTACTTTTGATGAGGATTGTGTGATCTTTAAATATTGTCAGTCTTTAAATGCAAAATATTTAATGTGTACCTAAAGTATATTTGCAGTAGTTCCACTTTAGCACAATCAAATATACTTAAATATATATTTAGTTAGACTTCAGCTCTACTTCTGCACAATTAAAGTGCATTAAGTACAAAATTAGTTGTTGTTATTTAGCAAACTGTAAATAAACCAGTTTAGTATACTAAAAGTTCAGTTGTAGGGTATTTTCATTAAGTACATAATATGTAAATGTATTTGTAGTATACTTAGCATGAAATAAATGTATTTTAAATACATCTCAGTATATTTATTTTTCACTAGGGTGCACAGAAACCGCAATGGGGATTCACACAGACAGTAATTTACAGTGACAAAGTAATTCCCAAAGGCTAAACATCATTTATAAAGAAATAAAGATCATTCCATAGAATATAATACAATGTTATATTATGATTTCTATATTTTCAACTTTTCCAAAACTAAAAACACAAAAAGAAAAAAGACACATATAGATAGATACTTTGGACCTTTTTATTGGAGGCATTTATCAATAGGAGCAATGGAAAAAGATTCATCATTCATCAAGAAGAAAATTACAACAATTTATTACTATGTTCTCCGCAGAGAGAATTTTAGTCGTGATTTGTTTTAGGGTTAGAGGCTAGGTTAGTTAATCATTATTTAAAACTCCAGTTCTGTGAGAGTGAATTAGGTGAATGCATCGTTGTCTCATTAAAACAACAATCCATTGTGTAAATCTAAAAGCTCTCGTCATGAGGCAATTCACACTCTCACTCCAAACCAAAGTTCTGATATAGCCATGACAGGTACTTCCATACTGCATATCAAGTCTCATACATACGCACACGTTTTTGTGCATGTCTGGTTTATTCTGGAGAATTACTCATCCAGGATAGCCCTTTGATAAACTTTGCACATATGAAAGACTCAAGAGATTATGTTCTGTAAATACAGGCCGAGCTGCGATGAACTCGGGAGGTCCCGTGTGTATTTTGATTCATTCTGACAAGCTTTTCATCTGAGGGCCTTCCTTTTCAGGATTATGTCCAATTGCTAGATGTTATCTCCATGGAAACAAAACCATATTTGGTGGAGTATTGATTACAGCTGAAAACAGAAACAGAGCGGCCAGGCAGTAACTCTGAAGTCCGTGTTTATGTTCATAAAGGGGATCAAGACATGCGCAAGGAGAAATAACATAGTTGGAATTATATGTAACTAGATCTTCTCAGATCATCCAGATCTCGGAGAAACTGCCCTTTTCAGGCTATCTGCAGTGAGAGGCATGCTTGCCGTGTTTTTGAAGTCTCAGTGTTCTCCGCTTCCAAGGCTTTGGAGACATCCAACATTTCGTGATTGAAAATTTTTGAGCTAGACACAAAGAACACCGAAGTTAGAGCCAGAATAAAACTGACTATTTTAATTAATCAAAGCAAGCTAGTGAATATAAGCTTGATGATGTGCTTCAGTTGATTGTGACAGATTCCTAAGATTTCTTTTTCATTAAGAAGGTGTCTTATGAAGACATTAAGCCTGTTTGACAACATCACACTATCCTTTGTTGGCTCCACCACCCCCTTTGTGGACTGGCCTTGTGGGGTTCAAAGGGTCACCTTCCCCAGTTTAAATTAAGGAGTATCCAGGGTTCTTCTCCAGGGCTTCCTGCTGTGTCCTATCTTCAGAGGTAATCCAGGGGGATCGGCTCAAAGTTCTCTGCAGCTTATTAGATCAGGCCGCTGAAGAAAGCAGGAGCTGGAGGTTGCATTGTTTGGCCTGATTAAGAGCTTCTCGTCATTTCTGAGGATTCTAGGGGAGTCCTGAGCCTGCCTCTCAGCTCGCAGCTTTCCCCTTTTCTCTCATCCGACACATTGTTGCGGGATAAAGTGAAGAGTTTCTTTTAACGGCGGCTCATGTGTAAACAATAGGATGTGCTGAGATTAGACTTTACTTCTTCAGATTTACCCTTTGAATGAAGATTTCGCTACTCCAAGTAGAATGACACAAGTAGCCGCAGATGATGAAGTGACTGTCATGCTTAAATGCATTTTTACTCAGATTTAATGCTTTTTAGTTGAGCTTGAATTTGATTAATCAGTAACAGCATTCTGAGGTCAGAGACCTTTTATATAAAAACCGCTAAACCAGTTGCTAAATGTGTTGCATGGCTGTTAATGCAACACACTCTCATGGCAGTTCGTAACCACTTCACATTTTGGTGGACTGGTGGCTAATTCGTAGGAATTAGTAAGATCTCATTCATACATTTTTGTGTGATCTGCTTACGCCTCACTGAAGTTTGCTTTTCTAAAAATCATATAGTTCCATTTTTAATGCAACACAAATCCATTGTAATTCATAACGTTGACGAATTGGTCACTAATTTGTATGAATCTGTAATTTTTTTAATCCACATTCATTTCACACTTGTCTATTACAAATATGCCGCTTTGTTTCACAATCACAGTGTATACGTGTTTCGTTTGGGTCATTATATGGAAATGTCCATTTCTGTGTCCCTAGCCTTTACAGAAATATTACACTTGAAAACACTTTAGGGTTCTTTATATTTTAAAATGAAACAATATGTTATTTGAACAATTACACCTTCTTGGGCCATTAATGTGGCAATATTTGTTTTTAAATTAATTATATAGAATTCCAAGCACCATAAAACCACTCGTCCCCACAGCCATGTACAGGGGGAAAGTGCTTTATTTTGAGGTCAAAAACAGTTTTTTTTACCATTTAAAATACAATAATGTATTCATAACTATCAAATATATAATGTAAATGGCATTAAATAAAAATAAGAAAAGTGGTGGTCCCCTGGAGTTGTGTCAGTGGTGTTACTGTTTAACAAAAATAGTTTATTTTGAAATAAAAATCACACTGATGACATTACTTGACTTTCTTCTTCCTATTTTCTAAAGATCTATGAAAAAGGCCCATGTTAAGTCCACTGTCTCTTTTCAGAGATCAGAAATGTTCTCATTTATCTCATGATTTCATATGAAGCTTTTAAGTGAAGTCACTGGTGTGAACTACTTTATTGTTAGGGAATTGTGAAAAAAAAAAAAAAAAAAAAAAATTATGAAAATCATTACTGGTGTTACCTCCCTTATGGGTAACAACAGTGAAGATCAGTATATCAGGTCTTATATATGTGTCACTTTAAATCATAATGTCATATTAAATAAACAAAACATAATCTCCTTATTTCTTGCATTTTCATTATTTTTCTGTAACTCTGACTGCCAGAAATAATTTTTCTTAAAAACATTTAATATTGCCACAGAAGGTAACACTAGTGACAAAAAATGGTACATGTGGTCTTTAAATAATTGCACAAAAAGATTTTTTAAAAATCATTAAGTTGTCATCTATATGTATTCATAAAGTCAAAAGGTAATCTAATAATGTGGTCTAAGATTAAATGTTAGAAAAATAAATACATTTGAAGACATTTGGACATTTCTGTAGAATGACCCATTTACCTCGAAAGAATGGAAGTGAAATGTGACAACATGCCCCGTAGGTGGGGTACACTGTAACATCTGAGGGGCACGTTGTAACATGACCATATATGACAGTTTAAAATGTTATCTGATCTAATGAAAAAAATATACAAGACAAACTAAATATTTTGTCAATAAAATAAAATTATTAACTTTGTCAAATAAAATAATGTTTTTTTTTTAAGAAAAGAATTAAAAATAATCTAATTGTGGAGTTTGACAATGAACACATTGCAACCATGCTGATAAACTGATAAAACAACAGATTTGAAATGAAAATAATAGCAGATTTTTCTCTTTTTAAATGAATACTAAAAACTGAGATGATATTTTTACTTCAGCCAGAAATTTACTTTTACTATGGTGAAATAAATATTCAGTGATAACTTTTTTTCTCTATATAGTGTTGATATGGCAACTAGTAAATACCATAAATTCGGTTATGCTAGCATGTGTGGAAATATTTAAACCACGTGTTACAGCTAACCCTGCGGTAGTTTGTGCCCCACACTCCCCTACACAGTCTGCTGGTTACTAAATTTATGAAGTTCATATCTTCTACTATCTACCAGTATCTAGGCTGGGAGGTAGTTATGATGATTGATGTCCTCTGAGCACTTGAAACAGTTCATCTCAATAAGCCGCCCTCCAGTGTTTTGACCAGCACGCAACAGATGTGCCTGCTGTGTGTATGCATGGATCAGAACAACACAATAATCTTGCCTATAAAAGGCCTTCCAACCCTGATCCACACCTGGCCCCAGGAAGCCACGGGTGGGTGCAGAGAAGAAGACCCTCTTCACCGGGAGTCTTTAAAACACTCTGGAGATTCCATATCTCGCTCTCATGACCGTAACGCTCGGTGGCGTGTCGCTCTTGAACTCATCTCCAGAAGAGAGAGGCAAACCGCCTTCACATTCTCTTGAGACAAAGGGGGATGGTTCCTGGGGGGTGAAGGTTTTGGTATGTTTGGATTTTGAGATTTCAGTCACGGTTTGAGAGACAAAAGGACCTACACTCCAAACAGAGACAGGAGGGACCAGGTGCCACCTGGAGTGCAGCATCAGGGTTTTGCTTGACAGCGCCAGTGTGAGACTGGACCAGAAAAGACTTATATATATATATATATATATATACACACACATATATAATGCAAATAAATGTAATGAATGTAAATGTAATAATATATGTAATGTAAATGTAATAATACCTTTATTATTACATTTACATTAATAATATATTATATACATTAATTAAATTTAAATAAACAAACAAACAAATACATTAAAATAAATAAAATAAAAGCCACAAGCACTAAACAAACCTTGTTGTTGTTTCTTTTTTTTACATTTAAAATAAATATATTTTTAATATATTGTTATATTGTTTCAATTTTACCCTTACCTTGGTATGCTTTGTTTTGTGTTTAAAATTTTTTTTTTTTATTTTTTTTTTTTTTTTTTTTTTTTTTTTTTGCTGTTGTACTCTCGACTAGGTGTGCTTTACTAGAAAAAGATGCCGATTTTTTTTCCCAAAGGGAATTTAAAAAATGTATTAATGCAAATTTTATCCATCACATACCATACACCTACCATGTATGAACAAGCAAGAAAAACAAATAAACACTCTCTCAGTATGTGTGTTAGGCCTTGACTGTTGGTTCACTCTCCCTGGAGATTTCCCGCAGTTTTGGGTGTCCACATCTGTGCCTGATTAGCACAACAAAGGAAGCACAGCGCCTCTTGCATTAATGAGAGCTCCTCCAAGCCAGGGCTGAGGACCTCAGCACAATACACCCTGCAAATTACCACAGGATTCTGGAGAAGACGCATTCACATCAATGGCAGCTCCTGTTCTACAGTTTACCAAACTGAAATTACATTTGAAAACCCTCTTCGATAAACCTTAACCCTAAGAAATTCCTCTCTAAATCATAACACTACTTTCTCCCACCGTCCTCTTTTATTTCCTGGGAAAGCCACTGGGATATAGGAACGAGAAAGACCATAGGTCCACTGGTGATGTCAGCACCATTGTGTTCAGTATGGATTCAGCTGCTTTGGGAAGAGCAAACATGGATGACATTTGAGCTGCACAAACAGAGTGCTCCTTCATCTATTTGTCTTTGCATGAAATGTGAGGAGTGAAACGTTTGAAAAAAAGTCTCTTAGATGAATCTTAGATCTCAGATGATTGATTGATCACTTTATAATAGGTTATTGGTTGGTAGGTTTCCAGCCAGGGCTGTAATAGAGTGCTGCAGTGATGACATATTGGCATCATCCTGGTTCCTCTGGCAAAAAAAAAAAAGGGAAAGTGGGGTAAGTTGAGCCACTGGGGAAGTTCACCCACACCCCTGTATCTTGGCAACTGTACACTTTCGCTGTCGTGTGACCATGTCTTTTGGAATCACACATCATTTCTGCCCGACTGTGAAAAGGAGAAACACATGGGAGGAGTGGAAGGCATCCATTTACTCTAAAAACTGTTTTTGGCTTGTCAAAGTAAAATTTTTGCATAACAGATGTAATTCAGGTCTAAAAATATTTTTTGATACATATAGGTGCTTTAGCAACATATAAAACCATGCAAATAATTTACCTAAATATTAGCCTTTTTCTTTTTCAAAATGCCAGCTATGGGGCAAACTGAGCCAAATGCTGTGAGGTAAGTTGAGCCAGCACTTTAACTTACCCACTAAAGTTAAGAGAGCTAACTCGAACTAAAGTTAACTTAGACACTAAAGTTAAGTCTCTGAAGTATAAATAAGATATTTCACATAAAAGACATTTACATATAGTCCAAAAGAGAAAATAATAGCTGAATTTATACAAATTTACATTCAAAAGTTTACATACACTTTGATTCTTAATTCTGTGTTGTTACCTGAATGATCCACATCTGCTTTTTTGTTTGTTTGTTTGTTTAGTAATAGTTGTTCATGAGTCCCTTGTTTGTCCTAAAACTGCTTGCTGTTCTTCAGAAAAATCCTTCACGTCCCACAAATTCTTTGGTTTTTCAGCATTTTTGTGTATTTGAACTGTTTCCAACAATGACTATATGATTTTGAGATTCATCTTTTCACACACTGAAATTACCTTAGATAGATTCATTGTACTTCTGCTACATTTTCCCTTATCTTGAGGACCACATAAGTAAAAATGACTCATCTTACCCCACTCTCCCCTATTATTATTATTGCAGAAAATACATTCTGTTGCAAACAGTGGAAGACAAATGTAAGTCAAATTCACCATAGAGGACCATATTTACCTCTGCTATGCTATGTCTAGCATTATTCTAGATTACAGGTTCAGTTCTCACAGAGTGCATGTACCTTCAGCATAAGTATGCAGTGAGCGTATATAAAGAATCTGATATATGAATGGGCTCCATATTTTTTCAGTTCCCTAACTAATGTAACACATGATCCAACTTTGGACTAACATCAACATACAACGCAGTTTTCTAACCACACTGTATTATCTTATAGCTATATACTGCCTTATGGACATTAATTTGACACACTTATCTCTGATGATAACATAATACTTCCCAATTGCAAATTTGAAAAATTTTATACATTTGCAATCATATTATGAAAAGTTCTATACAAATGAACTTGAATTCAGCTGAACCTGACACAAGGTCAGTAAAAATCAAGAGCAGGTGCCAAGTGCTGAATGGCGATTAAAAACACGGTCTAATGTCAGAACAAGGTGCTAATGTTCTTTAACAACAAAACGATGATTCACGACCTATCCACGTAAATGGTCAATTAATGCCCTTAGTTGCTAGTGTTTATTACCCTGCCTAAATGAATCGGGGCCTCCCCGGAGTCTCCTTCTCCTCCCCTGCTAGTGAAATGAGAAACAGCAAAGGGCGCCTTTGCTGATCTGCCGAATACGCACTGTGTGGTCTGAGATAGAGGGGGAGAAACGCCTGACTTTACGGGCCTCAGTAATCGCCAGGCGTTAAACTGAACAATTAGGCGCTGGCTATATTGTCGCCCGGTTTATGGCTCTACCCTGGCTGCTTTAGATCGCCCAATATGGCTCCATTCAGTCACTCCTCCCAGCCTCCTTTACCCCTCTGGTAACGGGACGTAGAGACACCCCCGAGCTAAAGGAGAGGAAATTACAGGTATATGCAGCTAAGCAGCTTAGTGTACCGTGACAAGCTAAGCATGGTTAATGAGACATATCAGTGCCCTGCGGCTGGAAGGATGGAACTTCTCATTAGGAGCCAAGCTGATGTCTTTCTGGACATTATGGAGAGCAGGTTAAAGGGGCAGGCCCCTGAGAGTGACACTGGTCTCAAATGGGATCAATCGGGGCAGATGGAAATGAGGCACATGATTATTCGTAGATAACCTGTTTAATGAAATCTAATTTCGAAGTGGTCTCGGTTATTCTAGCATGACAGGGAGTATTTTTTTTTTTGTTGAGACTAGTAAAAAAAAGGCCAGTAAAAACATGTTGGATAAATATAACGTACGCTAAAAAAATGTTGGATAAATAACATATGTTTTTATACACTCTATTTATTCGGGGATTTTATTTTTATTTTTTACGAACCAGTGGTAAGCCCCTCTGCTCAGGCCCCAGAATGACAGAAGGTGAGAGTGTATGTGATGTGTTGTTGACAGATCCGACAGGGCCACAGCTGCGGACCGACCCCAGGGTCTCCCGAAAGGTGTTTGCAGTCGGATGTAGACCCTCTCCATCATGCTGAAAAGGATGACCCCCTGGCAATACCATGGCCTCTGTGGAAAAATGTGTGTTTTGCGGAAGACAAATGTGAGCCAAACTCACCATTGAGGACCAAATTTATCTCTGCTATGTGGGTGAGACGAACAGCCTTAGTTTAGTGTATCTACTGGGTGAATGAGTAACACCATCTATTTTTTCCCCTTATGTCAAATATCTTCTCTTGGTTTCCACAGATTAAAAGTTTAAAGGTTTAGCATACATTTAAAACAAGTACTTTGAAATAACATGCTTTGAAATAATATACTTAATTTCACACAAAAATTAAAATTCATGTCGTTCCAAACCCGTAAGATCTTCATTCATCTTCAGAACACAAATTAACACATTTTTTATTAAATCAGAGAGCAGCGCAACTACCACATTCAAGGTTCAAGGTGGTATTCTTGTGAACATGCATTGAAGACAGACACGGAAGAGAAGAAATTGTTGAATAAGGGAGCTATTTTTGTTTTCTTTGCGCACAAAAAGTATTCTAGTAGCTTCATAACGTTATGGTTAAATCACTAATGTCACTGGACTATTTTAACGATGTCCTTACTACCTTTTTGGGTCTTGAACGTGTCAGTTGTGTTGCTGTCTATGCAGGGTCAGAAAGCTCTCAGATTTCATAAAAAAATTTCTTAATTTGTGTTCCGAAGATGAGCGAAGGTCTTACAGGTTTGGAACGACATGAGGGTGAGTAATTAATGGCAGAATTTTCATATTTGGGTAAACTATCCCTTTAGCTACCTTCAGTTGAAGTCAAAAGTTTACATACACCTTGCAGAATCTGCAAAATGGTAGTTATTTTACCAAAATAAGATATTTCACATAAAAGACGTTTACATATAGTCCACAAGAAAAAATAATAGCTGAATTTATAAAAATGACCCTGTTCAGAAGTTTACATATGCTTGATTCTTAATACTGTGTTGTTACCTGAATGATCCACAGCTGTGTTTTTTGTTGTTGTTGTTGTTTAGTGATTGTTGTTTATGAGTCCCTTGCCTGTCCTGAATTAAACTGCCTGCTGTTCTTCAAAAAATCCTTCAGGTCCTGGAAATTCTGTGGTTTCCCAACATTTTTGTGTATTTGAACCCTTTCCAACAATGACTATATGATTTTGAGATCCATCTTTTCACACTGAGGACAACTGAGGGACTCATATGCAACTATTACAGAAGGTTTAAATGCTCATTGATGCTCCAGAAGGACAAACAATGCATTAAGAATGCATTAACTTTTGAACACAATGAAGATGTGTATATTTTTCTAATTTTGCCTCAATTTAGTACTGCCCTTCAGAAGCTACAGAAGATGTTTGCATGTTTCCCAAAAGTCAACATAAGTGAAATTTACCCTGATCTTCAAATTAAAAAAGTTTTCACCCCTGGCTCTTAACGCACTGTGTTTCTTTCTGAAGCATCAGTTAGCATTTGAACCTTCTGTAATAGTTGCATATGTTGCATATGTAATAGGTGCTCAGATGTCCTCAACGTGAAAAGATGGATCTCAAAATCATACAGTCATTGTTGGAAACATTTCAAATACACCAAAATGTGGGACCTGAAAGATTTTTTTCTGAACTGTTTAGGACAAACAAGGGACTTATGAATAACAAACAAACAAAAACTAAAAAAAACACAGCTGTAACAACACAGTATTAAGAATGTAAATTTTTGTGTATGTAAACTTTTGAATAGGGTCATTTTATAAATTCAACTATTATTTTCTCTTGTGGATTATATGCAAATATCTTTCATGTGAAATATCTTATTCAGGTCAGTACTAATAAAAAATAATACATTTTGTATGATCGTGCTTATTTTAGTAAAATAATTAACATTTTGCAGATTCTGCAAGGTGAATGTAAACTTTTGACCTCACCTGTGAGTAAATAATGACAGAATTTACATTTCAGTTTATTTTTTATGCGATAAATCCCTTTAAGAACATCTCACAAGGAATACTTTGGGTTGCAGTGAAGAAGAAGTAAAACCAGCTTGATGGTTTTCATGTCCCGTCGTGCCTTCCACCCCATGCCAGCCTAAAAATAGCTAGCAGTTCACTTGTGGCTTGTGATGGCCTGACTGATTGCGCTGTAGTGGTCTGTGATCCCAGCTGAGCAGAAAACCATATCGTTTCCGTGTGCCACGTGTTCTTTCCCGTGTTGTTTTACATACGGCTGTAAGTGATTCCAGGCGTTTGCGATGCACTGTGACGCAGATTACGAAATGTAAGTCAGGGTACGGTGCACGAGAAGCCTTCAATTCACCCTCTAATTATATTAATTATATCTAATTATGTCTATTAATTATCTGTGAAATTGCTTCAAATGCTCAAATGGCACCACAGGCCGATTTGTTAAGTTCAGGACGTTTTGTTTGGAAGGTCCTAGAATGGCATGTTGGTCAAATGCACCGTTGGGGAAAGCGTAGGTCGTGCAGTCTAAGTGATGGCAGCTGCTGTGTTTAACATGGCAAATCTCAGCTTCCTAACCATTGGCTGGATGATGTGTTAATGCTCCCGTGTGATGACAGCACATAAACAAAAAAGATGGCTGGGAAAAGGAAATGGGAGAACGGTTGAGTTATCAAATAGGTGTTAAATCGTTCATTTTTTACACTTACAGAAGTACTTTAGGTTCATATTAAATGATTACGTTTTTAAAAACAGATTAGAACAAATTGTGAAGCCTCAAGGATATAGTTGTTCCAAAAATATTTGGACACATAAAAGGATCATTTTCACCCTCAGGTAGTTCCAAATCTGTATGGCTTTCTTTCTTCTTTTTTCACAAAAGAGGATATTTTGAAAAATGCTTTAACTGCTTTTGTCCATCAAAGTCAATGTCGTCCAAAATAACACTTGACCCCTTGATTGTCATTTTTGGCACCAAAAACATTCAGAATTTTGTTCAACTTTTTTTCTTTTTGTTTCACAGACTAAGAAAGTCATACAAGCTTGGAATGATATAAGGTCAAACAAATGCTGGACAAGCTTTAGTAATTTTCTGAACCATTTTTTCTATGCCTTATAATCAACTGGTGTCAAGGTGATTTTTGCTGGATGTATGAAGTCAGTTCACCTCAAGCTTACACAGGTGTAGTTCATCACAACTATAAACATGATTCACTAATGTTTGACACCCAGAAAGTGTCTCAATATTTTTTGGTGCCAAAGTTTAGGACCCCAACTTGATCCAGGTGTATTATCCCTGTAATAAGCACAAGCCATTTTAGATTAAAGCAACTACTTATGTGACCTCAGCTCAGTCCTGAGCGTCAAAGAGAGAGAGAAACTGACTGAACATTACCAATCCAATGAGTGAGTCTGAGTCAGAATCCTCCGGTAGTGATTGAGGGCCAGGTGGGGGCTCTTTCAGCTCAAACGGACCTTGAAGGCAGCTGATTGAATTCCCACTTCCTCTCTGTGTTTCCCTCTCAGCGGTGTGGACAGCAGGAGTATATCCTGCACGGCACTTCATTCTGCTCCGCTACTCTTTCCACACTCAATGTGCTTTTTGTTCCCCCTTTACACACTTTTACACACATACACACACAGAGAAGAGGGACAGAGGAACTTAGGTTGCTTAAGTCTAAATGGAACAGGACAATGACAATGTTCAGCACAGAATGCAAGCTTGCATACTGCCTACTAAAATGCATGCAAAACATTGCCGTATGCAATGATTTCAAACAGAAACAGTTTTCACACGATCTCAGTAGGTAGTTAATTTGTTTAATTCAATAAGTGGTGTCCAATTATTATCTTCTGATTTAATTTTGTGTAAAATTGTCTTTTGGTAGTCCAACCAAATAACTGGTCAGGAAAATTTAAAATTGTGGATGATATCGCTCTCTGTTCATTTATTATGTGGGTAATAGAAGGTTAAATCAGATACATTGCATTGCAGGATACAGTATTTCATTATTATATTGTACGTCACTTCAAAAACATTTTAATTCTAAAAATATTAAAAATGTTTCTATCGAAATGACCCATATGAAAGCTCAAAAAGGCTGTATTATTTTTTCATGGTCTCAATGTTTTAGTGTTATGTTAACTTAATGTCCTTGTGAGAAACTGTATATCACTCACCATTGGTTAGCCACAAACCATGCAGGCGTGTCTAATGAAAATAGTCTCATTCTTGAATGCTGGACACTAACTTGAATGTGGTCCATCACTGACAAACACAGAGCTATTTCAAAATAAAAAAGAGACATGCTTGTCCAGTAGTATATTTAATGCACTTTGTAATTTTTTATAATCTTCAGATTAATAAACTTTTAATTTAAGATATGCCAAGTTCTATCATGAAACTAGATGGTGCAGGCTGAACGATCCTTAACGGAAACTAATTATATTCACAGCATTAAACTATTTGGCACAAGCTGATTGGATTGATGTTGCATAAGCAACCAATGAGTATGCTGCTTTATATTTAAATAGCTGGTTAGCAATCACTAGAGCATTTTGCACCGTGCTTTCAGAGTTGCTCTGAAACTCTCCACCATCTCCACCTGCATAGATCTGCTATGGGTTATTATATATGCTATTTGTGCAGCAGCAGTGTCTTAAATACAGCACTGTACTGGCATATGTATTGGCACGTACATGTACTTGCTTTGCAGCAGCAGCCGCAATAATCTACAACAACAGCAATAAACAACAGCAACAGCAATTCAGCAGCAAAGCAGATCTATACCGCCAAGACCAAATACATTAACACTGTCATATCCAATACCATGCCAAAATCTTCCAAGAGTTGTCATGATAGAGGGTTGCAATTGCGTTTTTAGAGTGTTCATCTTTTTTCCCAGAATAGATAAACGTACATATGTGACGTTTATGTGACGTTGGTTTTGTACGTGTCACTGCAGTTCTGACTTGAAATGTCAGGCTTGCGATTGCATCACATTCACTGCAGTTTCCAACAGAAATGAAGACTAGTGGCGGTAAAAATCATTTATGATTACAGCTCCATATGTTTCGCTTTCCAGACGTAACAAGCTCAGCCGACTCAGAATGCGGAATCCTTGGGTACGAATCCTGTGAAAAACATGACTCATGATGAAAGAGCTGAAAGATGAGAGATCGAAAAACATGCTAAAACGGCATGCTTCCCAGACATCATTTGTATGTCTGCAAGATGTCTGTTAAAAATCACTTGATCTGGAAAGCATCCGCTGTGTTCAAATCTCACAGATGTCTGTAAGATGTCAGTTTTACACACATTCTAAATCATAAACATATCCAATACCATGCCAAAATCTTCCAAGAGTTGTCATGATAGAGGGTTGCAATTGCGTTTTTAGAGTGTTCATCTTTTTTCCCAGAATAGATAAACGTACACATGTGACGTTTATGTGACGTTGGTTTTGTACGTGTCACTGCAGTTCTGACTTGAAATGTCCATTGAGTGGCGTTATAATTCTAATGCTCTGTGACGTTTTAAAATAACGTACCATTACACCTAAACCTACCTGATAGTATGAACAAAAGTGAATGTGAAATAAAAACGCAATCGCAACCCTGATAGCACACATACATCACAGAGACATCTACTTGACCCAACAGCTTTTAGAGTGTTTGCTCATCTGCAACATGTCTATAGGACGTTTCCTATCAGATGTCAAATAGACATCTATTAGACGTTTTTTAGATGTTTATGATTTAGAATGTGTGTAAAACTGACATCTTACAGACGTCTGTGAGATTTGAACACAGCGGATGCTTTCCAGATCAAGTGATTTTTAACAGACATCTTGCAGACATACAAATGATGTCTGGGAAGCATGCCGTTTTAGCATGTTTTTCGATCTCTCATCTTTCAGCTCTTTCATCGTGAGTCATGTTTTTCACAGGATTCGTACCCAAGGATTCCGCATTCTGAGTCGGCTGAGCTTGTTACGTCTGGAAAGCGAAACATATGGAGCTGTAATCATAAATGATTTTTACCGCCACTAGTCTTCATTTCTGTTGGAAACTGCAGTGAATGTGATGCAATCGCAAGCCTGATAGCAAACATAAATCAAAGAGACGTCTATTTGACGCAGCAGTTTTTGGTGTTTGCTCATCTGCAATATGTCTATAGGACGTTTCCTATCAGATGTCAAATAGACATCTATTAGACATCTTTTGTAGTCTTCAGGTTGCCAATAATCTTCATTTCTGTTGGAAACTGCAGTGATTTGTATTTATTCATACATATTTTGTACCCACAGGTACGTTTTCGTCATGAGATCAGGTAGCTTTTTCTCCAGCAATCCTTGAATAAAGCCTGATTGCCTACTGACTAAAAAAAATCTGGAGGGCTGTAGATTCCACAACATCTACAATGCAGAACACCTCATATGGCCACAGTTATTTTTCTCTAGATCAATTCCCTCTATTTATGCTTTCCTTCAAAATCAAGCAAAACCTTGTTTACAACCCAAAGTAAGCCTGTAGTTGGCTGACCCAAAAAGTGCTCCCTGCATCCTGTTGTATAGACATGTATCTATTAACATTTCGGTCTAGACCCCTTGGTCCCTGCTACATAGACTCAGAGGCACCATAAGTATCCACTTAAATTTATTGGACTCCCTTAAAACCACAAGCTCAGTGTTGAGCTGCCGGTTGTCTGAGGCCTCTCTCTCAACACCCGTGCAGTGAAAGTCCTGTCTAATAACAAGACAGATGTGGGCTGTGGTGACGTCAGCAGTCGCGGGCCAACATTTTGGATCCGGTTGATCCCTTACAATGGACTCCTGTCACCAACCCCTCCGTTCTGGGATTCGGAGGGGAGTGTCTGGATATGAAGGCCAGGGTTGGTGCTGTTCATCCAGGCAGAGAGCGGCCCCTGGGGATTACATAGAGGCCGACGGACAGACGAGCCGACTGCAGCGCCATGCCGCCGTCCACTTTTGAGGAAATGACCCCATGCTAAGTGCTGCCTGACAAACTAGAGAGGCCGGTGATAAAGTAATTGGCGAACTTAGAGACTAATCTCACTGCTGAGCATTTACAGGCTGATCTAGAGCTCTGATAAGTAGAACCTAGACTGCTTACCTGCTTATCTTAATGTTGCGCAAGCAACTTAAAGACTCGAGATGAAGTTCCGACAAGTAGTGATTGAGAACTGTTGAATATTTTGAGCAAGCTAGGGTTTGGATGCAAAGTATTAGAATGGTTTATTCAAATATTCAGACATTATTTATCAATTTGATTCACTCTTATGTAGGTCCAACCCTATATGCTTTTCATTTTTTAAGGTCAATTTTTGATTCATTTTTTTGATTAAACAACAAAATCATATAAATCTATTAATCTTGCCCTAAACAGGTGATACACTTGTTTCTAGCCTCATTTGCATATATATGAACAGCATATGGGTTTAAAGCCTGTGAGTAAGTGCATAAAATCTTGCTTTTAATTTGTCAAAAGCTTACGACAACACTAATCATGCCAAAATCCTGACAAATTTAACATATGAAGCCAGGCGGACTGACATGGCTTGTACACAATGTGTATTGAATAAGACGTTTGTTTTAACATCATCATGACATACGGCCCGTCAGTGGTCATCCAGTAGTCATACTGCGTGAATGAGTCATTCTTTGTGGCTTTTTCATCCAGGATATTTCACAACGGAACTAGACTGTCGATTAGAGGTGTGTGAAAAAGCTCTTCCGAGAAAGCAAACCTCATTTTCGTGCTGGCTAAAAAAACAAACACAGAATCGGAAGGGAAAGCGAGAATTGTAAACATACCGTTCTTGTCTTTTTCCGGAATTTTCTTAATTGCACATGAAAATGGTAAGGGGAGATCAAACTGATCTTTACATGTGTTCAGCAGAGCTGATAGCCGAGCAGAGCCTCACATATTTAACGCTTGTATTCTTTTGACGCTTGTATTCATCTTGTTAGAAAGGGGTAATAAAAACACCCTCACATTTCTGCAGACGACATAATCAAAGCCTCATTGGCTGCTCTTTGAATGTGTCTTTATTTTTACATTTTGACAGAACAAAGCTTTGCTGGAACCAGCCAGAGTGGCCCACACATCCATTTTGTACTTTATGGGTTTGAAAGAAAATGAGTTTTAAAATACAAGAAATTTTAAAACCACATCAGAAAGATGTGGTGCCATTCAATCAACTGCTATTTTAATATTTTATTTATTTAATATTTACACTGAAGGAAGGGCCTAAACCATATACAGGGACCAGAATATCACTGAGCAACCATCCAAAATACAGAAAGTATTCACAGACAACACTTTCATAATTTTCTGGTTATTATTTTCATAGCTTCAACACATTCATTAGTTCAAATAGATAATTTTACCCCAAAATGAAAAAAAGAGTCTACATAATGTGGTTGCTGCATGACTTCCCGTTCAACCAAAAAGGGCCCTTATTTATCTCATCTAACAGACTTGGAGGAGAGAGACGGCGAGTCCAGGGAAGTGAAGCAGACCGCATTGAATCGCTCCCGTTTGACACTAATAAGCAGATACATTCTCCAATAAATGCTGGTGACATTTAAGAGCAGTGCCAGCTGTTTGTGGAATCTGTGTGGAGAATGAAGGGAGGAATTAACCGGCTACAGGAGGATCCTGACTCCCTTATACACACACATACATACACAAACCCACAAAGATCCGGCCCTGAATAGCCTCCACTGGCTCAGGTTCCATAACTTCCTGTCCTGCTCTTCCATCTAACCAAGGGTAAAATATCACGTCTTTATTTCTCAACCCTTCCTTCCAGTAAAATTTGGGAAGGGAGAGCGGGAAAGAAAAAAGGTCGCCAGGAATACATTTTGATTTCTTGTTTTAAATATCCAAAAACATCTACAAAGTTACAGATCTACAGGCCGATGAAAGGTTAAAAAGGAGAACAAGATCTTTGCCTCAGAAGAACAAAACTTCAGAATGGGATGTGGAGAGAGACAAGAGAAAAAAATGTTCATGTTCAGTGTGTGTTTGCGGTCTCTGTGTCTCCTTGATGTCGTACTTAGGGGGCTTGTGGTTACTTCGTTCTGTGGGGAGACAGTCTGTCGGTGACCCTACGCATGTAGCACTTACAGCTTTTTCAATTTAATACCAGGTCTTTCCTAATGCATGTCTATGTGAATTTTTCAGCATTTCATAGCCTCTAGTCAACAACACTCCTATTATCAACAAGTAGCATAATTTGATGTATCATTTATGTTTGTAGTGCAACCAGTTTGGGACAAGTATGGCATTACACTAAACTTTATTATTAAAGTATTACTTTATTACTCTAAGTACTTAGAGATAGAGGTTTGTTCAACTTACCATCCATAGTGAGAGTGATAATTGCGAACAAATTGTGCACAGCACAAAATACTTTGACCTTGCTCATCCCGGGTCACAAAAGTGCTTGTTTGTCTATCAAGTCCTTTGAAGCATGCTTTCGCATCTGGTTCTCAAAAATGCATCTCATGCTGACTGTCTCTCTTTGGTTTGGCACTGGGGGCATGCGGGTAAGACTCTTGGCGCTTGGAGACGTCTATTTCAAATAAGCAGTCGATGTGTCAGAACTGGCAGATGAAGACAGTTGAAAGAGGAAGGGGAGAGGATGTGGGGGAAGAACAGATCTTTATTATATCACAGATGACTGGTTATTTCATACATACACTGATCAGGCTTAATATTATGACCACTGACAGGTGAAGTGAATAACACTGATTATCTCTTCATCATGGCACCTATTAGTGCAGGAGTCAACAAACTCAGTCCTGGAGGGCCAGTGTCCTGCAGAGTTTAGCTCCAGCTTGCCTCAACACACCTACCTGGAAGTTTCAAGTATACCTAGTAAGACCTTGATTAGCTGGTTCAGGTGTGTTTGATTAGGGTTGGAGCTAAACTCTGCAGGACACCAGCCCTCCAGGACCGAGTTTGGTGACCCCTGTATTAGTGGGTGGGATATATTAGGCAGCAAGTGAAAATTTTGGCCTCAAAGTTGATGTGTTAGAAGCAGGAAAAATGGGCAAGTGTAAGGATTTGAGCAAGTCTGACAGGGGCCAAATTGTGATGGCTAGACAACTGGGTCAGAGCATCACCAAAACTGCAGCTCTTGTGGGGTGTTCCCAGTCTGCAGTGGTCAGTATTTATTAAAAGTGGTCCAAGGAAGGAACCGTGGTGCACTGGCAACAGGGTCATGGGCGGCCAAGGCTCATTCCCAGCTAACAATTTTACGTTATAAAAACGTTCCCATAACGTTCCCATTAAGTCATAAAAAAAAATATTTTTTAATGTTCTCAGAAAGTTCAAAACATCCAGTTTTTTAGACGTTGTATTAGCGCTCTTGTTTGGCTCTAAGAATGTTATTCAAAACGTTTTTAGAATGTTTCGTTCTCTTTCATTCTCTAAAAACCAAAAACTAACTTTCTGGGAACCAAAAATTAACATTCTGGGAATGTTAGAATAATGTTCTACAAACTAAAAACTAACATTCTGGAAACGTTATATTACCGCTCTAAAACCAAAAGTTCTGGGAATGTTTGAAGAATGTTAAAATAATGTTCTACAAACCAAAAGCGAACATTCTGGGAACATTGAGAAAACTTTCCTAGCTAACTAAAAACAAACTATAAAAAATGACTGTGTTCTGTGAACCAAAAATTGTTAGCTGGGATGCACTTTGCATTTCAATGTATTTTCTCATTTCTCATTGTAATTTTAATCAAAAAGTTTTTTTCTCTTTCTCATGCCAGAGGGAAAAGGCCACTGGAATGTGTCTTTGTGTCATTGGATACACACATAATGTTGCTATGCAAATTATGTCTCATTTTGTTAAGACATATTTTTAATAACGTTTTTAAAACATTCTACTAACAATGCAAAAAAAAAAAGTTTTTTTATGCTGTTAATGCTGTGTTTAGAACATTTATTAATGACATATAATCTTGAGAAAACATTCTACTAATGTTACTGCAAGAATGTTTTTCGATAACTTTGAGAGAATCTTTAGAGAACATTAGCCAAAGTTAGGAGAATGTTTTCTGTTAGCTGGGAATTGATGCACGTGGGGAGCAAAGGCTGGCCCGTGTGGTCCGATTCAACAGACGAGCTACTGGGGCTTAAATTGCTCAAGAAGTGAATGTTGGTTCTGATGGAAATGTGTCAGAATACACAGTGCATCTGAGTTTGTTGCGTATAGCTGCATGGCTGCAGACCAGTCAGGGTACCCATGCTGACCCCTGTCCATTGCCAAAAGTGCCAACAGTGGGCACGTGATCATCAGAGCTGGACCAAGGAGCAATTGAAGAAGGTGGCCTGGTCTGATGAATCACATTTTCTTTTACATCACGTGATTGTCCGGGTACATGGGGAACACATGGCACCAAGGTGCAATATAGGAAGAATGCAAGCCAGCAGAGGCAGTGTGATGCTTTGGGCAATGTTCTGCTGGGAAATCTTGGGTCCTGCCATCCATGTGGATGTTACTTTGACACATACCACCTACCTAAGCATTGTTGCAGATGGTATTCTCTGGTGGCTGTGGCCTCTTTCAGCAGGATTATACCTGCAACAAAGCAAAAATGGTCCAGGAATGCTTTGAGAAGCACAACAACGTGTGAGGTGTTGACTTGGCCTCCAAATTCCCCAGATCTCAATCCAATCGAGAATCTGTGGGATGTGCTGAACAATCAAGTCTGATCCATTGAGGTCCCACCTCACAACTTACAGGACTTAAAGAATATGCTGCTAACATCTTGGCGCCAGATACCACAAGACACCTTCAGAGGTCTAGTGGAGTCCATGCCTCAATGGGTCACGGCTATATTGGCAGCAAAAGGGGGACCAACAAAATTTCAGAAAGGTGGTCATAATGTTATGCCTGATCTGTGAATTTTTCAAATTACTTCACTGTAAGAAACAATTTGTTGGTTTAAAATAATAACTTAAAATAATTTGTTATCCAGCTGCCTAAAAATTTTAAGTTCAGTCAACTCCAAAAAGTTTAGTTCAAATTTAAGTTGTACTAAGTGACAACAGATATTTGAGTTCATTCAATTTAGCATTAAGTTGACTACTTATTTGAGTTGACTGAACTTAAAATTTTAAGTCTGCAGGGTAACAAATTATTTTAAGTTGAATCAACAAATTGTTGTTGTTTTTTTTTTTTTTTTTACAGTGTTGTCTTGTGTAGGGTCACAGGGATGCTAGAGCCATACTGCAGCGTCATGGAAACTCCATGGATGCATGACCTATGGCAATGTAGTATTGCCAATTCACCTATGCTGTATGTCTTTGGATTTTGTGGTAAGCAGAGCACATGGCAGCATGGGGAGAACCCATAGCAGCACAGGGAGAACATGCAGAAGGCCTCTTGGCTCAGCCAGGACTTGAACCAAGGATCTTTTTGCTGTTAGGAAACAGTCTACTCAAACTACTCATTGAGCCACCATGCCACCTGGTAAGATTACTTAATGAAAATAATTAACCAAGCTAGTTGTTTGTGACAACCTTTTTCAAACCTAAAATGACAAATAGAACAGCCTACCCTGTGGACTTTATGGACGTGTGACTGCCAAGTCCGCAGACAATTTGTGCGGCCAAGTACAAATCAAACATTCTGTTATGTGCATCCATGGAATTACATTACTTGAGTGAACACCACAATAGTTCAGAACAGCGACACTGAGACTGAGTCAGCATACATGTGAGTGCATGCTCAGTACATTTAGATGATTCTGATTCTATAATCTTGATTTGATATGACTGGACCGGCTTTAGGTCTACAGAAACTCTCAAATTGCAGCTCTGAGATATTACTGCAGATAGTATGCGCAGTAACTTCTGAACCCTGTATTTCACCTAATTAAAGGCGACCTTAGTCTGCGTGTAAAATGCCCCGGAGACCCTTGTTAAGGAAAAACGAGGGAAAATTCTGGGGTTGGATATCTGGATATGAGAGCCATTGACGTAGTCTGAGCAAAATTGCATGCAACTGAATAATTTCTCCATGATTCGTTTTCAAACAATTACAGACCTCAGATCCCACAGAGAATTTTAAATGTACATGTTAGATGAAATTCTGATGTCAAGAATAAGTAATCACCCCTTAAACCGCACTTTAAATGCGACTTTGGCGCGTTTTATAAACTGTGGTTTGTCTTCGATAGTTTGCAGGGCTGTGAAATGCAGTGTGAATGCGACACTTGAGGTGATTTATGCTCCACTTCTTCTTTGTCCTGGCAGCTGAGTTTCCACACAGTTAAGTGTCTCCCAGTAACCGCAAAGTAAACTGGCTTTGTTTGACTATTCTTTTGTTTTGTTTTTTAACTGCAGCGTACCCACAAACCCCTTTGTTTTGTCTTGTCTTTCTGTTTGTGTACAGGCACTATAATGAACATTCACAGCTTGGTGAATCATTTATGAAACTTTTTGCTCGAAGCTGAGAAAGCTGCCGATAAACTTGCTCGTAACCACAGGACGTTTTCAGGGCATGTCAATGAACTTCTAATGAAAAAAACCACATTGTATTTTGTATTTCTGTAATCGTTTCCGTAATCAGGATGAGGGGTAAATGTTATTTGCGGTGTTTTGATTTTCTCCGGCCTGGAGACGGGAGGACTGAGGCTGTGGATGGATCATCATTGCTTCCCAGTGGAACTCCCAGACCCGGCCAGATGCTAATGAAAACCTTCCTTCTCCGCTTAACAGCTCATAGATAAAAAAGCGGAACTCGAGAAGGATAAAGACAGTGCCAAACTCCCTAACTTACCCTCTTAGATTTACTCTTCCACCCCATGAAACAGGCATCTTGTCCATCACTTGAACATTGCCATTAAGAGAAAAGCTGCGACAATATTGCACTTTTCAAAAACTTTGTTTTGTAAACTCATCTGGTTCACACCTATTCTTAATCTCCAATGGGGGTAGCATCCACATCTGTTTGAATCACTCAGGGGTGGGCCGCAGTGTGGCAGCACAGACAGGTGATAATGAGGAAGCTGTTTGCTTTTACAGTAGGGCCAATGTTGGCCTCATGCAGCGGGGCACAAGGACAGCACAGGCCTCACAGAGGACTACCGATGGGGCAACAAGGGAGTGATTAAGTTTTTAGGGAGCCGGCGGGCAGATATGGGGGTTAGAGGCTAAAGAGAGGGGATTTATTAGGGCTGTAAATTACAGTCAGACGGCTTCCTCTTTCTCCTCCGGAGCTCCCTCCCTGCTTCCTTTCCTTTCACTCTCCCAAGCTTTTCCACAAAGTCCTCATAGTTCCTGAACCTCTCCCTAAGTTTTAGGGGGCAGTAGAGACAGAACCCTCCTGGCTCAAAGGCACCTTTGTGCACAAGAATCTAAAAGAAAGAAAGCGGAGAAAAGATGGATATGAGAAAGAAAGTCAATCATTTGCATTGGCAGATTATTGTGACCTTCCTGAATGTCATTAACACTTCTTTCAAACAATCTGGCTTTGTCAAGGGTTGACACATCTCCTAACTGACCACTAGGGTGAACTTGTGTTAGCAGAGGAGATTATATGGAATACATGCTGTGTGTTTCTTCCAGTAATAAACTTTGGAAACCCCCTCCCCCTAAATCCAGGGAACGTCATCTTTGCATTCATTAGCTGGACAATATTCCAGTAGCCTTAGTAAATAGTAAGTGTAAAATTACACAAGCTGACTTTAACTACATCCGGACATTTATTTGGCCTAGTAAATCAGAATATTCCATACTCCCTCAGCTGAATCCTGAATAAGTGCACTATTTCACCTTCAACAGAAAAGCTCTGTTACATACTGCAAATGATTCCCTTTTGACTGGTGTGAATGGTGATAATTGTGGATGAATTCAAAGGGTCTTTCTCCTGTCTCTATGTGGCTTTGGAAAGTCCGATTTATTTAATTGAATTGGTTCGTTCAGGTGTTTATATACTGTAAATGATCACTGATTCATAATTTTAAAAACACCACCAAAAATGCAGCTGTTTATGATTTTGACAATATGACTTTGATTAAAGTATTAATTAAGTCTCAGTTTATACAAGTTTAGAATGACATGAAATTAAATGATGACAGCTTCTGAAGTGGTAGTTCTCGATGCATGTAGTCCTGCTGACGCATGACCTTATTTGTGACAAGTCATTATTTATGTTTTCTTTGCATGCAAAAAGTATTCTTGTAGCTTCATAAAATTAAGGTTGGACCACTGATGTCACATCGACTATTTTAATATTGTCCTTACTACATTTTTGTACCTTGAACGTGATAGTTACGTTGCTTCGCAGGGTCAGAAAGTTCTCGGATTTCATCAAAAATATCTTAATTTTGGACAAAGGTCTTAAGGGTTTGGAACGACATGAGGGTGAGTAATTAATAACCGAATTTAAATTTTTGGGTTACCTATCACTGTAATTGTCTTAATTCAAATTGAACTTATGCTAGCTTCTGTAAAATCCTCAAACCTCCAAACATAAAACACAGAGGAAACTCTTCATGGTTATTTTAGGTACGAAACGTTTGGTAGGACTGTGATGTGGGCAGAACGGTGAAAGGGAGGGTGCTGCTCAACAAGTGTTCTGTGGCTTTTGCACATGACGAAAATGGTTGGTTGGACGAGGCAGGAACACAGGCATGCCCATAGTTATACCACATCTACTCACACCAGGCATTCAGTTAAATGACTGGATACAAGGCTCGACTGAGGCTATGTCACTCCAGTGCCAGTTTCTATGGGCAAAGGTATATTTAATGTAGACCCACTACTGAAAAGGCCCTTAATAAGGCAGGTCTGAAAGCATGTTCAAAGGCCCTGAATGCAGCTGTAGTACAGCATAAAAATTGCCATCTAAGAGACCCAGCTGTGTGGTTTGGTGTAGAGGAGTGGAGCCAGCAAACATTTCAGCTATTTTTTTTCTTGGCCCACCAAAAGACTTATAGACTCACAGCCTGAATGCCTTATTTAAAAAAACTGTAATGAATCTCAAATGCTATATTTGTGCCCATATTACACCAGTTCACTGTTAGCATGTTAAGGCAACATTCATGTTCTGTTATTGTTGGCCCTTGAAAAAAATACAGCACCCTTTCGACTCTATAAACCATGGGTGGGACTCTCAACTCTATTCACAATAAATGCGCTATTTTGGTCTCTGAGTGAGCCACAATCTGTAGCTCAGTATATTTGATGTCACAACTGGTTTCACCCACAAAAACAACTTGACGATGTGTCATGTAGTCACATAATTAGATTTTATTTTTATCCAAAATAATTGGGATTTTTCGCAATCCTTAAACACTTGTAAGTTGCATCACATCACTTTTGGCACGAAAACACAGTTTTTCAACACAAAACTATTCTAACTGTCAAACAAACAAAGACGAGATATTCTTTTAAAAAATGATATGTATTAATTCCAAAATACACAACAATCTATTTGCCTCCAAGAGTATAAATACTCCCCGTAGCCTAATAACCCTTTTTCTGTGCATAAATGTCATCATCTAATTGTTTTACAAGCTTAGCTTCATATGAAATTGGTTTCAGCAAAGTGTAAAGCCCCCTTAATATTCTCCTTTTAGTGTGACTTATATATCCACTGTTTTTATAGCAGTAAAACTCAAATCTACTGTACATTCCTCAGCAGGATATAGCAATAGCTCACTGCAGCCATTATGTCACCAGTAATTTTCAGCGGCCAGGACTGTATGATATGTGAACCTGGTAAGTGATGCTCTCCAGTAGTACAGCATGTTTTATCAAAGAGGGCATGTGTTCCTGTGATCTCTCCCCCCGGGCATTATCAATGCTGTCCCACCGCTTTGCAGCCCCCCTCTGTTGTGCCGTTTTATCAGGGCTGTTGGGGTGGATAGGAGTCTGTGTGGAACGGCTTAGCTCCAAGTGCTAGGCCTGATCTCACTGAGCTATATCAACAGAGATAGTCCTGCAGAGGAGTGGTCGAGAAGATTTTAGAGTGTTTGAGACAAAGACACCTCTCTTATGGGAAGCAAGCACTGAAATAGATTATCGGTTAGCATTTGGTGTTGTTTCCTATTTCACATTGTCAGAGATAAGACGAGACTGGCGTAACAGTGTGTAGGGCATTGTAGACAGAAAGCAATGAATATATAACCATACAAAGACAAAAAAAAAAATCAGTATATGCTATATGTTTTTTTTTTGTTTGTTTGTTTGCTGTTGTCAAGACATATTAATTGAGATGGAATTACAGTTAAAGTCAGAAGTTTACATTCACCTTGAAGAATCTGCAAAATGATAATTATTTTACCAAAATAAGAGAGATCATACAAAATGCATGTTATTTTTTTATTTAGTACTTACTTGAATATACACATAAAAGACATTTACATATAGTCCACAAGAGAAAATAATAGTTAAACTGCCTTCTTTTCTTTAGAAAAATCCTTCAGGTCCCACAAATTCTTTGGTTTTTCCAGCATTTTTGTGTATTTGAACCCTTTCCAACAATGACTGTATGATTTTGAGATCCATCTTTTTATACTACGGACAACTAATAATAATAAGTATAATAATAATAATAATAAGGACTCATATGCAACTATTACAGAAGGTTTAAATGCTCACTGATGCTTCATAAAAACGATGCATTAAGAACCAGGTGTGAAAACTTTTAAACAGAATGAAGATGTGTACATTTTTCTTATTTTGCCTAAATATCTTTTCTTTTTTTTAATGTAGTACTGCCCTTCAGAAGCTACAGAATATACTTACATGTTTCCCAGAAGATGAAATAAGTTACATTTTCCCTGATCTTTACATAAAAAAAAATCACCTCCTGGCTCTCAGTGTGATAAGATGGATCTTATAATCATATAGTCATTGTTGGAAAGGGTTCAAAAAACACAAAAATGCTGAAAAAACAGAATTTGTGGGAGCTGTAGGATTTCTCTGAAGAACAGTGGGCAGTTTAACTGTTCAGGATAAACAAGGGACTCATGAACAACTATCACTAAAAACTAAAAAAAAAAAAAAAAAAAAAAAAAAAACACATTCAGGTAACAACATAGCATTAAGAAACTTTTGAACGGGGTCATTTTTTATAAATTCAACTATTATTTTTCTCTTGTGGACTATTTGTAAATGTCTTTGATGTGAAATATCTTATTCAGGTCAGTACTAAATAAAAAATAACATGCATTTTGTATAATCCCTCTTATTTTGGTAAAATAATTAACATTTTGCAGATTCTGCAAGGTGTATGTAAACTTCTGACTTCAACTGTATATTTTACACTAATTATATTTTGTACTAAAAAAGAGTAAATAATACAGCTTTATTGTAAATAACATACTGTACAATAAAAATCATATTAATCTTAGTGGCTTTAAAATTCACTCAAATATGCACCAGATTTCAGGAGGGAAAGCTATGGTCAGCCAGTCTCAACTTCTTCTTTTTTTAGCTCGAGGTGGCAAAGACCGAAATCTGCTTACATACTTTGAGGTCTGATGTAATCTATATTCTCATTTTAATGGGCGACACAGGCAGTGGGAGAATTAGGGGTCAGCATGAAGCTGGCCAGATGGGTGGGAAAGCGAAGCCTTATCGCTGTGGCCTCCCCAACAAGATAAGCTGCAGTATGTCCACTCACCTTCTTCCCTGTGGCAGAACCTCAGGGGGGCAGATAAGGGGGTCTTTGATGCATGAAAGGGGGAGAAGACATAGTAGAGCAGAAATACAGAGAAAGGATAAGAAAAAGGAGACCTCTAATCTTTTAATTAAGTTTGCTGAATTGTCTGTCGGTGTCAGAGTAAATGCCATTGTAAATTTCTCACTATATACTGGACTATATGATTAGCACAATTAAGTTAACTTGTAGTAAATTGTATGATATGATATGGAAATTACATTAAATTATGAATAAACAACTGACAAAAAAGTCCATAAAGCTTCTGCTCAGTACTGTATAAAAATATATATTATTTTATAAATCCATATGTGTTGCTATCCAATATAAACAATTAAGTATGACAACTAACAAGTACCCACAGTGCTAAGAACTCAACCCAAATTCCAGCACAGGAATGAAAGATTAGGGTCACAGACTGTGCGTAGGCAAGGAGGTGTGGGGAGTAAATTTTTTACAGCAGCGCCACACCAGAGTGTCGGAGGCAACCGGCAGCCTGTCTGTCTCCATATCTCTGGCTTAATTAGAAACACAACTGCGATATGGGCCGCTGCCGAACAAAGACACAGTCAAAGCCCTGTTGATGATGCAAAGTACACCACAACTGCCCTGCTACAGTGCATAAAGTGCTATCTCAAGGCCTGGAAGACAACCTTCACACTGTCCTAAAATCAGCTATCTATGACCTGGCCCTACAAGGTACCCAGCAGAGATAGGCCTCTGTTTTTTATCTGCCAATGTCATTTCTATGGCAAAGGAGAATCGGATTAAGGCTTTTTGGATAGTGTTATCCATAGCAGTGGGATAGGATGTTAGATAAACAGGAGACGAGGAGGATAAAACAACACTGGGGAGGCGGTGTGATTTAATGAGAGTCTTACAAAAGAAGCCCTTATATCCTTCACTGGGTTTTGGCGGGATCAATCAGCCAGACCCCTAAAGATAAAAGCCCTATGTTCCCATGACCTGAACTGTATCTGAAAAGCAGGTCTCAGTTTACTGATTGTGGCTAGAAAGAATTACATGACTCCTCATAGACAATGACAAAATAATGCAATATTGTGATAAAATATACCTGTCGAAGAAGATGCTATTGCTCAGAAGTTGCTCTTTAATTGCTCATGTGACTTGATGGGATTCTCAATTATTCTTCTTTAAAATATAAACTTCCTCAGAAGTTTCTGGGAGAAATAAAATAGACATAAATGAGACAATAGCTGACATATAGACTTGAGGTCAAAAGTTTGCATCCCCCTTTCAGAATCTGCAAAATGTTAACTATTTTACCAAAATATAAGGGATCGTACAAAATGCATGGTGTTGTTTCTTTAGTACTGATCTGAATAAGTTATTTCACATAAAAGAAGTCTACATCCCTGGTGAAAAAAACAGCATATGCTGGTAGGTATGTTTTGATGCTGGTTTAAGCTGGTCCTTTGCTGGTTTATGCTGGTCCTTTGCTGGTTTATGCTGGTCCTTGACCAGCAACATGACCAGCATAAACCAGCAAAAGACCAGCATAAACCAGCTTAAACCAGCATCAAAACATACTTACCAGCATATGCTGGTTTTTTCACCAGGGATATAGTCCACAAGAAAAAAATAATAGTTGAATTTACAAAAATTACCCCGTTCAAAAAGTTTACATCCCCTTGATTCTTAATACTGTGTTGTTATACCCAAATGAACCACAGCTGTGTTTTTTTTGTTTAGTGATAGTTGTTTATGAGTCCCTTGTTTGTGCTAAACAGTTAAACTGCCTGATGTTCTTCAGAAAAATCCTTCAGGTCCCACCAATTCTTTGGTTTTTCAGCATTTTTGTGTATTTGAATCCTTTCCGATGACTGTATGATTTTGAGATCCATCTTTTCACACTGAGGACAACTAAGGGACTCATATGCAACTATTACAGAAGGTTCAAACGCTCACTGATGCTCCACAAGGAAAAACGATGCATTAAGAGCCGGGGGGTGAAAAGTTTTGAACAGAATAGAGATGTGTATATTTTTCTTATTTATTCATTTAGTACTGCCCTTCAGAGGCTACAGAAGATAGTTACATGTTTCCCAGAAGAAAAAATAAGTTACATTTACCCTGATCTTCAAATTGTTTAAAAGTTTTCACCCCCCGGCTCTGTGGATCATTCGGGTAACTACACAGTAATAACAATCAAGAGGATGTAAACTTTTGAACAGGGTCATTTTTTCATAGTAAGACTATGAAATGCTCCTATAAGAATGAGAAATGTATGAGTACATATTGAGATTTTTGTTTGTTTTGGTTTTGTTTCTTAGTGGAACAGTAAGCAAAAGTCATCAACTCTCAATTTAATCTTATTGATATTTTGGAGACACATTTAAGCTATCGAGATTTCATTTGTGATTTCCCTGTCCTGTTGAAGATGATATCTGCATGTAAAGACGACACATTAAAATAGCAACGTTTAAAACTGTCTTGTATCAGTCTTATAAAATTTGACAGCTAAAGTTCAACTGAGGCATGATTTTCAACCGTATTAATGACTAAAATACAGAACTGACAACTGAATTCTGCTGCTGTGTGAACGTGACTAGTAGCTCCATTGATTGGTGGAAGGTTGTTGATTGGAAGATGCAATAGACAAACACTTTGCTGTTAAGTAAATCATCCCAGGAATGTAGTCAATCAACATTAAAGATCTTCCTGTTGTTAGACATGGATTATGGGGAAATGTGTTTATTGTTTTAGTAGCATTGCTCTTGTACAGTTAGGGAAGTGTTGTAAACATTTAATGATGTCCATAGTGCAAAGGAAGCATTTAAGCTAAATCTTTTAACAATTAAAAGGTGTAAACAGAAGCATTAAAAACACCATGTTATCATCAGTGACACTTGACTCAAGTTTATGGTTACAAAATACACCATTCTAATACTGACCCACTCTGGTCCTTTCATGATCTAGGGGTCACAGACAAAACTAATTCATAAGCGTTTACTGTAAACTTATAATAATACATAATAGAACATAATAAACACTTCCAAAAAACCATCTGCTTAAGCAGTGACTCTGTTGTCTTTCATCATTGTTCAACATGAGATTCCCAGCCTGTGAGGACTGGCAGAAGATGAGCTTTACGTCAGTCACAGAGATAAGTTGAAGAGCCAGGACATGTGTTAAGTACTAAGCATTTGTTGTATTTCCTGTTTGGCTACATCCTGACTCGGACCAGATGATCCTACGCTGTTCCACTTTAATGTCTGATCTCCTGTCCCCACTGGTCTGCGTATTACAATCCTCTCTCTCAACCCTTGACCAACCTTTTGCCCCTGTTGCCCCTCCTCAAACCCTGTCAACCCTCACCCAACCAAACAGGAAAAATAAACTTGACCCTCCAGATAGCTAGCAGTTCCTGTGGAGAACTGACCCCCCAAATACACCGTCTCGCCCCCCTAAAGCCTGAGTCCACGTCTCTTGGTTGCTGCATTCTTCAGCCCCCTGATCGGCACTGAATGTTTACGCAGGTGGAGGGGTCAGATCTCCGTTGGGCTTCAGGGAGTGGATGCCCGGTCAATCTCTCACTTTCTCATTCATCTATCTTTCTGTCTATCTATCTCCCTCCTGGGCTGATGATGCCTGAGAGATGCTCTCCTGTGACCTCGCTCTTATCTAGTGAAAGGGTCATATCAGAGAGGCCATTTGTTCGCAGATATCAAAGCTCCGGCATGCCTCCGTCCTCATCTGTGCTGATCATTTAAATTAAGAGCGTTTTAAGCTAATGTTCTCAAGGCTTTTATAATTTACATTTACAAGTTAGTAGTCTAGTAGTCTTGTTTAGTAGTTTAGTATTTAATAGTCTAATCCAACAATGTAAAACATGTCTGGAAGAAAAAAAGGTGTAAAAATTAGTTAAACATACAGCTGAAGAAGTCAAAAGTTTACATACACCTTGCAGAATCTGCAAAAATGTTAATTATTTGACCAAAATGAGAGGGATCATACAAAATGCATGGTATTTTTTTATTTAGTACTGACCTGAATATAAATAAATACAAATAGTCCTGTCATCAGATATGTTTATATGACTGCTGTACATGGTTTTTATTTTACATTTGTTACAAAAAAATTGTATTTGTTATTTATATGTTATTTATTGTAATGTATTGTAACGTCTGCGCTTTATTTAATTTGATTATTTTTTAAATAAAACAATAAAATAATAGAAATGTGATAATACTATTACATTTTGAAATAAAACTGAGTATTAAATAAAAATACAATTATTTTTATAGTACACTTAAAAAATACAATGCTAATATTTACATTTTCATTTTTTTTCTTTTTGACTTTTGACTTTTTTTATTACACCATGTTATTCTACATTTTACAGTGAATTTCACTTTGTTAATTTTGTTTACAGTGAATACAATCAAGCTGATTAACCAAAAAAAGACAGAAAAGAAAAGAAAAGAAAAGAAAAGAAAAGAAAAGAAAAGAAAAGAAAAGAAAAGAATTTAAATAAGACATTAACTGTTTGACTTTAGTAAACCCAGCTAATTATAGATGTTATCATAATATTTTTAGGTTCATTGACAAAACAAATACCAGCCTCATTTCACTTTTTTTATACTCAATCCTGGCACATTCCTCAAGCATTATAGCAGTGGGAGGAGACTGATTTCAGCTCAAATCTGTTTCTATTTTAATCAGTGCACTGGGTTAAAGGAAGGTTGAAAGTTCATGTGCAAAAAGGAAATTGAGGTGGGAACATATATGAAAAGATGCTTGAACCAGAAGAAGATATGGAGAGCGAGAAGAAGATGGAGGCAAGGAGAGAGAGCGTGACCTGAGAGAGGTGAGAGGTTGGGGGCGATGGTGCACTTACGAAGCTCATCAATCCAGCGAATGTGAGTTCATGTGTGCATCACTGCCTGGCATGCTGAGAAACCGAGGTCTTCCCACACTCCCCCAAGAAAACCAACGCTGGACGGGACAAGTCAGCGCAATCAAAGTCTATAGACTGTGACTGAAGACAAATACTACGGCACTCCCATTCCAGATTATTAACTCATCAATCTGAGCTCTCAGCACGAGGCCTGATGCATTCACAGCTGGTTAAAGAAGAAATATCACCAGTCAGTTTGTAATATGCATATTCTGTTTCAACCTCGCACACACAGCAACGGCCCCCAAAAATTCACCCACACCCCCACTGAAAGCTCTTAATATAAGAAAACATGGTTGATGTGGAATTTCTAAGAACTGTCCCATAAAACCTCTTTGAAGTTGATGCTATCAGGACTGAGAAAGATCTTCTGTGATATCATCACAAAAAATCTGCATTTAAGCGCCAGACTATCCCAGATCCATTGATACATGTGTTGTTCCAACCGCTTCCAAGCAGTTGAAATATTTAGCGTGAGTGTGGAGTTCAAGATACAACCACAGTTTTACAATTAGGGAGGACGAGGTATGATAATGATGAATGTTCTCCATAATAACTAACGTAATAACACCCAAACATAAATAAGGGCACTCCTTGATATGAATTACACGAAAATACGTCCACTGAGATCCCACAGACAACATAATGACACTGAACGTGTGTTTTGTATTGGAAGCACGAGGTATGTGTGTGTGTGTGTGTTTAGTGCAACTTTTTCCCGAGCCCGCAGTTCCGGCAGAAGGAACGAGAAAGAAAAACAGCCCTGTGTCTTGTTGCCGGACTGGAGCAGTGCACAGAACACATGGTCCCAATTTCACGGCTGTGGATGGAGAAGTGCGGGCGGATGCGGGGGCAGGAACAAGCATGCAATCTGCAGGCATTAATACCTCGGTAATAGTCACATTCGCTTAAAACCAGGAAACATTTTTTTCTCCCTTCAACACGCATACATTCACTCTCTCTCTCTCCGAGAGTGGCTGGGGTGCAGCAGATTGCGCTAAACAAATAGAATGCTGAGAGACGGGCCCATGTCCTGTTTCCTGTGCGTACCTCCAGTCTTAATGAGTGCCGTTACAGTAAACCGGACATGTGCTTAGGACTCGCACGCGTCTGGCCCGGCAGGCCAGAACAGGAAACGGCGGAGGGGCTCGTCAGCCTCCCTGTTTTCCCAACTGCAAAGGCTGTTCTGGCGAAGATGACGAACAACTTGAATTTCCAAACTGTGGTCTCCAAGACCAGTGTGTAATTACCGGACAGGAAGCTTCTTTTACCCATTTTTTTTTTCTTGTATGTGTGTTCTGGTGTAACCGCAGTGCCCAGCCTTGCCTGTGCTGTGTGCGTAAAACTGGATTTAAAGGAGGTCAAATGACAGGATATGATAAGGGCTTTAGTGCCTGTGAGGGTTTTAATAAAATCTAAGCCAGATCTTTGAACTGTGTCTCAATTAGCATCTATCAATGATTCTCAAATGGCCCCTGGGTCCCTCTATGGCTTCCGTGCAGTATTATAAAAAGCATGTGGGTACATCATGACTTCTGGGTAGAAAACACTTCAGCTGTACGAGAATAAACAATATAGGACGTTCAGCGATCATGGATGAAAGCATTTTCCACACAGAGACAACCTACAGAACATATGAAGACTTTATTTGCAAAAACCGTTAAAAGACATGAAAAAAAAATGAACCGAGTGGCGTGCATTATTCTCCACATATTGCACGATCTGAACACCTAAACATATTTTGTTAAAAAAGCCAGTATTGTCCACTTTCAAGCCATCGCAATTTTTACGTTTTACTGCAGAAGCTGACAAGTCCATTTTAGCAAATAACGCGCTGTATTAAAGGAGAAGTCCACTTCCAGAACAGTAATTTACAGATAATGTACTCACCCCCTTGTCATCCAAGATGTTCATGTCTTTCTTTCTTCAGCTGTAAAGAAATGTTTTTTGAGTTAAACATGTTAGGATTTTTCTCCATATAATGGACTGTTATGGTGCCCTGATTTTGAACTTCCAAAATGCAGTTTAAATGCGGCTTCAAATGATCCCAAATATGGTTGATCCCAGCCAGAGGAAGAAGGGTCTTATCTAGCGAAACGTTTATTTTCATTTAAAAAAATTCAATTTAAATACTTTTTAATCTCAAACGCTGGTCTTGTCTTGCTCTCCCTGAACTCTGTGTATTCTGACTCCAGACACTTAGGGTATGTCGAAAAAGATCTTATTTTCTCCCTCAACTTCAAAAATCATTTCAAAATCATCCTACATTGCTGCAGAAGTTCTGATCCAGTCTTTGCAAAGTAAACATGCAAAGACCAAACACCCTCAACAAAAAAGTTAAAACAGCAATATAAGATGATTTTGAAGTTGAGGAAGAACATGAGATGGGAGTTTTTCAACATACCCTGTCATGAACCGGAAAAAAACTGTTTAGGCAGAGTAAGACAGTATAGTATAAAAATTTTATTATTTTTATGAAAATAACCAATCGTTTCACTAGATAAGATCCTTCTTCCTCGCCTGGGATCGTTTACAACTGCATTTGGGATCGTTTGAAGCTGCATTTAAACTGCATATTGGAAGTTCAAAATCGGGGCACCATATCAGTCCATTATATGGAGAAAAATCCTGAAATGTTTCCCTCAAAAAACATAATTTCTTTATGGCTGAAGAAAGAAAGACATGAACATCTTGGATGACAAGGGGTGAGTACATTATCTGTCAATTTTTGTTCTGGAGGAGGACTTCTTTAAAGTCAGGCTGCTAGTCACTTTGAAAAGACGTGCTAGAGGCATTTTGTCAAATCTGACTAAAAATTATCGAGCATGGATAATTTCGACATTGACTTGATGAACCCGTGATATCTTCTTCAGGGCGTTAAAGGAAAATAAAAGCTGAAACTTTTTACGGAACCTTTCAAAAGGAGCACGTTACAATGGTGAGGGAAAACTGTATGTAATCACAACAATACAGTCTATGATAACAACAACAACGATAAGATTACAAAGATAAAACGAGTGTTTTTTTAAACTCTGAAACATGAAATGAGTTATCAGCTTTTGCCAAAAAAATGACTGTTGGAGTTATCTGCTTTTGTTATAAAACAAACTTTTAATATATTAAAAAACATACTTTCAATGAACTTTAATTTTGTAAGCTACCTGTATTTTTACTGCAACACTGTTGCCAGTAAGTTACTGTAATTAGAATTTACAGTAGCAAACCGTATTTAATTTACAGTTGCAAACTGTAGCTGTTTTACAGCCAAATACTATTAAAAAGATTCAACAGTATTCAACAGTATACTACTGTAATTCATTCATTTTAATATAGATTTCAGTAGATTTATAAATTTATATATAATTCATTTAAATTTATTTTATTTTTACTCTACATAGGTACTACTGACATTCAATTAAAACAGACACAATAATCACAAAATATCAAATACTTTATTTACAACAATGCATGTATAACACTTAAAAATACAGTCTTAAACTGCTCAATGAAGTTGAAAAAACTGCATCTTCACCATTTCCCCTGCCTTAGGACGTTTTGCAGTGCATTATGTTGTATCCTCACAAAAATCTATAAGCAACGGAAACATAATGGAGAAAAAGACATGCAGCCAAAGAATACACAGCCATCTGCAAAACCCAGGTGCTGCTCCAAAACGTGGCCACCACCTTTGCTCACCATCCATTTTGTTAGTGATAAGAAATGTCTTCTCTGAAAAACAAGTAGAAGAAATGGCACACTTTTAAAAGGCAAACCCCACACAGAATACACAAACTTCTCAAAACCATAATTGTTCTCTTACCATGAACTATGAGTCTCAGTGTGGTTGGCATGCTCATGTCTTTCTTGATGCTTCATTGCAGTTGCCTTTAAAACACAAACACAACAAAATGCAGTAAATCTTAAATTCCATTAATAATTATAACAAACTAATTCTAAAACTAGAAAGGCAGCTAACAGTTAGCCATATAACTTGTCTAACCTAGCTAACATAGGATTTTTTTTCCTCAATAGGCTACTGGCCAACATTATACTAACACCTGAACAAAATTTCACATTAGTTAACCTAATGTTAATGTAAGATAAGTGTTGCTCGTTGAAAATTATTTTAATTCAGTAACTTAATTTAATAAGCTGACAAAAAACGACAGTGCAGTTTACTATAGTAAAGTTTGTAACTGCCATGTTGACGAGTAAATATTAAAGGTAGGTTAAACTGGTCTGCAAAAATCTGACAAACACTCAGACAAACGTATATATATTTTTACCTTACTTGCTGGTCTTAATCTCTCGTAAACTGCATCGACACACAGCGCGTATGTTCTCCGGAACTCTTCCGCTCTCGCGGGTTCGTCCCAGGGCAAACGCCGCGACGCTGCCCGCTGATTCAGCGCCTTCCTCGGACACGAGTGGCGCGGCGCAGCGCGACTCGACAAAAAAAAAACAATATAGAACTCATGAAATATACAATGTACAGTGGATGCTTACAGTACAGAAATGCCCCGGTATATTTCTGACTTACAGATGTACTGTCTGACATGAAGGACAAACGGATTTTCCAGTCATTACAAGCGATGCAACACATCCAGTGTAGTCCGTCCCAAGCTGTTGCGGCGTTGTAGACACGGTGTAGGGCAAATCTTGTCAATCCAAATATAATAAATGAGGAAAATAAAACGACCTCAATAGAACGCCGCCAATGAGGCCGATACAGCAAATACAGTAGTATACAGCAATTTTAAAAAAATACAGTAAGTCTCTGTATTTGGGGTCTGACGTCAAAGAAAATTCACATAATGCAATGGTTATTACAGTTATTTACTGCAAAGGAAATTTGCAGTATTATACTGGGTGATATAGAGTTAATAACTGTAGAAATTACAGAAATGTCAGTGTACGTAATAATATTACTTTTTTCAAGTAACTAGTAAAGTAACGCATTACTTTTGAATTTCTAAGAAAATATCTGAGTTACTTTTTTAAATAAATAATGCCAGTTACTTTTTTCCCCATTTATTGATTGACAAGTCTCCTATTGGGAAATTTGGAAATAAACATGATGCATTAATTCATCTTACTCACAAAAAAACTGATTCAGTATTCCTCAAAATTAATAAAAACTGTGAAATGCAAACTCAGAATACGACGCAACCCTGCAATAGTTAATTGTTAAATAAAACAAATATCCTTTATGTATTTAATCCAATTTTATTAATCAGTGTCTTTGCTGCTGACTTTCGATGATGCAATTCAACCATACTAATAAGCAAAAATTACTTTAGATAAACTAACATTTGTGCTTCATTTTTTTTTATAGCTGCATAAATTCTTTCACCCTGAGGCAAATTGGTGTAAAAGGACTTTTACGTTAGAATTGTTTTATATTAAAAACAAAGAAGCAAGCCCTGTCCAGATTTAAAGTAACGCCAAAGTAACATAGCGCATTACTTTCCATAAAAAGTAACTAAGTGACGTAAAATAGTTACTTTTTCAGAGAGTAATGCAAAATCGTAATGCATTACTTTTAAAAGGAACTTTCCCCAGCACTGAACATGAATGCCAAAAACATGTATGTTTGATAACATGTATGCTTAGAACATGTACGCAAACATTTTCATATTATAGGAATTATTCACTCAAATTCTGTAGTTATTTACTCATTATTTTCTCTTTTTTTTACATTAATTTTGCATGTCTGGAATTAATATGTGGTCTTACTTCTTGAATGCAGCACATAATTGTAGTAATCTATCTGGAAAGAAGCTACACTCTTAAAAATAAAGGTTCCTAAAGGGTGTTTTTGCAGTGATGCCATAGAAGAACCATTTTTGGTTCCCCAAAGAACCTTTCAGTAAACATTTCTTAAAAGAACCAGTTTGAAGAACAATTTAAAAATCTAAAGAACCTTTTTCGACTATAAAGAAACTTTTTTTGCATTTGAAAGGTTCCATAGAAGTTCAGGGTTCTTCATAAAACCATCAATGCCAATAAAGAACCTTTATTTTGAAGAGTGTAAAGTGAAGTGAAATGTTATACACACTATGGATGGGGTACGTCATAACCAGTGTCGAAATAAAAAAAAATAAATGTAATTGTAATTGCTTTTGAAAGAGTTAATGATTACAAAAGGGGTTACATCTGAATTTTTTTCACACACACACACACAGACATACATATTTAATTGACTTATTTCATATATTGTATTGACTGCTCTAAAATGAGACACCAATGTTTCAGGAGTTAAGGACACAGAATAGTACGCATGCTTATTCAATTTTATTTCCTATTTCAGTTTTTGCATATACTTTATTTTTTAAGATTAATTGTTTTCTTCAAGGCATTGTTACATGCCAGTGTTTCCTGTCATAACTATGCAAACATTTGATTTCAAAGCCAGTATCATAGGTATTAAACTATTTCTTGTTATGATTTTTAATCTGTATTTAACCTCAAAATGATCTCAAAGTAAACAACAGGTGTTAAGTCTGAATTTGTGGTGGCTGTGCTTAAAATGAAATTATAACATGGCTCTGTGGACTCTGTAACTTGTAATCTGTAACCTATTACATTTCCAAAGTAACCTTCCCAATACTGGTCATAAAATAACCATATGACAGCTTTTGATTAAAAATAAATACATAAACTAAAATATTTTGTCAGCAAAGACAAGCTATTCCCCCTTGGTTTCTCATGCTGCAAAAAAGAGAATTATAATAATTTATTGCCAGTGTTGGGAAGGTTACTTTGGAAGTGTAATAGGTTACAGATTACAAATTACTCTAATTAAAATTTAATAAGTAGTGTAACTTTTCAATTACTTTATTAAAGTAATGTAACGTATTACTTTTTATTACTTTTTGATTACTTTTCTAAATTTCTAATATTCTCAACTGTTAATCATTTTGAAACAATAATTAATAAATAATTAAGTACTGCTACTTACAGAACTAGTTTGTTAGTTATCTTATAATTCACTACAGTGTCCAAAACAAAATGGCAGCAGCTCCGTTTGTATGAAACAATAGAGCAGGTCCACGATACCAGGATAACAGAATTAAGAAATTGTACACATAATATTGCATTTTTAATATTGAGATTTAATATTTTATTAGTTAACCAAACGCAAAGCTTCCACCAGGAAAAACTATTAAGCGTACAGCGCCGACTTAAGTTTCCCAGATGAGTCTGTGTTATTAGCGTTTACTAGTTGTTATCAGGGAAGAACATACCTTGGAATGTCATGACTGACCAATCAGAATCAAGCAATCCACAGAGCCATGTAATAATTTAATTTAAAGCACAGACACCACAAATTCAGACTTAACAGAAATTAATTTACTTTGAGATCATTCTGAGGTTAAATACAGATTTGAAACCATAACAAGAAATAGTTTAATAGCTGTGATATTAGTTTTGAAATCAAATGTTTGCATAGTTATAACAGGAAACACTGGCATCTAACAATGCCATGGAACCCCAAATAGGAAATAAAACAGTTATCGAATAAGCATGTGTCCTATTCTGTGTCCTAAACTCCTGAAACATCTCATTTTAGAGCAGTCAATGCAATTTATGAAATAAGTCAATTAAATCTGTGGGTGTGTGTGTGTGTGTGTGTGTGTGTGTGAAAAAATTCAGATGTAACCCCCTATGTAAACATTAACATTTTTCAAAAGTAACTGTAATTTAATTACACATTTTTTCTCAGTAACTGTAACTAATTACAATTACATTTATTTTGTAATTAAATTTTGTAATTCCATTACATGTAACTAGTTACTCCCCAATACTTTTTATTGCATGAAATGCACTGTTTCAGTAAAACTTGTGTCATAGACATTATATTGGATTTGAGAGTGAATAAAGAGTTACATTTTAGTTTGTTCCTCACACAAAGCTGTCATATGAAATCAGAAGACTTGGAACTTTAGCACGTCATATGAACTACAGTTATTTTTCAATTCCTGTAAGGAGATTGATAGCCCGTGGTTGCTATAAACAGTCACTAAATGGAGAAAAGCAGTGTGAATATTCTTCAAAACATCTGCTTCTGTGTTTCACAAAAGAAAGAAAGTCCAACATGTTTGAATCTACATCAACCTAAGTAAATGTGACCCTGGACAAAACCAGTCATAAGGGTCATTGTTTTGATATTGAGATTTATACATTTGAAAGTTGAGTAAATAAGCTTTCCATTGGTGTACGCTTTGTTAGGATAGGACAATATTTGGCCAAGATACAACTATTTGAAAATCTGAGGGTGCAAAAAAATGAAAATATTGAGAAAATCGCCTTTAAAGTTGCCCAAATCAAGTTCTTAGCAATGCATATTGCTAATCAAAAATTAAGTTTTGATATATTTATGGTAGGAAATTTACAAAATATCTTCATGGAACATGATCTTTACTTAATAGCTTTAGATATTTGGCATAAAAGAAAAATTTATAATTTTGACCCATTCAATGTATTGTTGGCTATTGCTACAAATATACCCATGCTACTTACAATGCCTTATAAAGTGTATTACGCTGAAATTTGAGTTCAGCAAGCCCTCACTGCCCATTTTAGCATGTGCATTCTGGATTTCTGTCTGGATTTTTTATTGTTACATAAAGCCAACAGTTAGCCAGAGCTTTAAAGCAAGGCGCTGCTAGTTTAGCGTAGCATAAGAGAGCAGCCTCAGGTTTCAAAGAGGTTAGATAAGCTTGTCCGATGAAGTGCACGAGAGGTTTTGTTTGATCCTCAAACATCGCCACAAATATCAAAGCTACTGCCCACCCCTGCAATTTGGAGCCAGAAGGCAAGACCACATGCAGTTTCATCTATAGCCATAAGATCCTGTTATTATTCTCAGGTCAAGGCTTTGTGCATCTCTGTGTCATGGAAGTTATTAATTACAGGGGCCAAGGTCAAGATACAAATGTGAATAAGTCCATAGTGTGCCCGTATAAAGGTTATATTGTTATATATAATAAACAACATGTGGCCTGTGGAATTTAGGGGAAGTGCACATAACCTATTCGCATCACAAAATGTTTTCTCATAAACGCTAATGGCATTAACATGAACTGAAAAAGCATAGTTCATCTGCTTATTTTGTTTTCCTCAGGTGCAGAGAGCTCAGATCACATGATTTGGACCCCTGTTTGGCAGGGTGATGGGTGAGGGCCAGCTTTCACATACGGAGCCCAGTGAGGAGACCCAGCATGGGGGTAATTAAAACAAACTGCCAATGCTTTCTTAGCTTGGGCCAAACAAACGGCGTCGACTGTTGCTCCCGGGCACGTTGTCGGCGGCGGGCGCTACAACGAGAGGTGACATTTGGGCCAGTGATTGTGAGGACATGGCAGACTGTCAGATCCACATGAGACAGCACGCAGTATGTTTGCTTAAATGCTCAGACAGAAGCTGTGTCTTCACCTTAAGATGTGTTTGCTCAGGCCTTTAGTTCAACATTAATCTTTTTTCTCACACTCCACAAGAAATCCCTGGCTTTTCCTTCCTTGTTGAAGGGGGAAGGTTGATACCTTTCAGTCTTCCTGAACCTGTTCACCACCTAGGCTCAGCTGGCTGGGTGGCAAAGCAACAACATGGCTGGCATGTTGCCAATTGGCTGGGCCAGCTTTGTCTGGAATACAATACATGATTTTTAAAATCTGAATAGATTTTAAAACACCTTGTAAATAGAGATAATAGAGAGACTGGGGATCATACACTATTTGACAAGCTTCTGAGGCAGCATAACGGTCTAATGATCTACAACAAAATAAAGACAACTCTGGTCATAACATGGTAATATTCAATTGCCACAACACTAATGTCAAAAGTAAAAGTCTAAAGTTGTTCAAAAACATACATTTACCACCAACTATAACTTTCAGATGGCATTTTTTTTGCATAGTTGTTATAGAATCGAGTTAGTACTGTATTCTGTACTGTCTTCAAAAAAAGATCATATGAATGCATCACAGTAGGCGGAATGTGGCAATCAAAGGATGCAGACATACCTTAGTATGAAAAAAAAATAATCAGTGTCCATTTTTTGGATGAAAATCCACAGATTGGTTCTGACTTTGGCAACTAGTGTTGATTATTCCAGACTGCAAATCATGACAAAACCTTGGCAAAAATCATGTAGTGTCAAAAATCTAAAAGATTCATAGCTTTTCAAACTTTTTCAGTAAGAAGACAATAGCTTGGCTGTTTTTAAATCAGTGTAGCTTTGCACCTAACTCATATTGCTCATAAGCTAACAAGTGATTCAAAATGAATTCAAAGATAAGTCCCAATGTCCACTACACTTTTAGAATGTCCATTCTCTTTACATTTATTTTAGTGAACTGAATGTACATTCAAATCAAAATGTTTTGGTTAAACAAAGATTTAATGTGAATTTATTCAGTTAAATTTCAGTAATTTGATTTGTGTCCCATTTACAGTATTTTACACCACTTTTTAAAATATGTTTTCAGTGAAATTATAGTGTTATATGTATTTAAAGTTGAAGTCAAAAGTTTACATACACCTTGCAGAATCTGCAAAATGTTAATTATTTTACCAAAATAAGAGGGATCATACACAGTGCATGTTATTTTTCATTTAGTACTGACCTGAATAACATATTTCACAAAAAAAACAATTACAAGAGAAAATAATAGTTGAATTTATAAAAATAAAAGATTCATATATAATGTACTCACCCCCTTGTCATCCAAGATGTTCATGTCTTTCTTTCTTCAGTCGTAAAGAAATTATGTTTTTTGAGGAAAACATTTTAGGATTTTTCTCCATATAATGGACTGATATGGTGCCCTGATTTTGATCATCCAAAATGCAGTTTAGATGCAGCTTCAAATGATCCCAAATGCAGTTGTAAACGAGTCCAGTCGAGGAAGAAGGGTCTTATCTAGCGAAACTATCAGTTATTTAAATTAAAAAGTATTTCAATTGTATTTTTTTAATCTCAAACGCTCGTCTTGTCTTACTCTCCCTGAACTCTATGTATTCTGGCTCTAGACAGTTAGGGTATGTCAAGAAACTCCAATCATATATCCATCATATTTTCTCCCTCAACTTCAAAAATCATTTCAAAATCATCCTACATCACTGCAGAAGTACCAACCTAGTCTTTGCAAAGTGAACATGCAAAGAAGATCAAACACCCTTAACAAAAAAGGTAAAACAGCGATATAGGACTATTTTGAAGTTGAGGAAGAACATGAGATGGGAGTTTTTCGACATACCCTAACTGTCATGAACCGGAACAAAAACAGTTTAGGCAGAGTAAGACAAGACGAGTGTTTGACATAAAAAAGTATATTATTAATATTATAAAAATTTTATTATTTTTATGAAAATAACCAATCGTTTCGCTAGATAAGACCCTTCTTCCGCGGCTGGGATCGTTTACAACCGCATTTGGGATCGTTTGAAGCTGCATTTAAACTGAAAAAAAAAATTGATAGAAGAACTATTACTATTTTTAATCATTTTTTAACAATGTCAAAGATTTCAGGTTCTTCTATCCTTGTGGGGACATTTGGTCCCCACAATGTAGCAAAAACAAGTACACACACACACACACACACACACAGCTGTGGATCATTCAGGTAACAACACAATATTAAGAATCAAGTGTATGTAAACTTTTGAACAGGGTCATTTTTATAAATTCAACTGTTATTTTCTCTTGTGGACTATATGTAAATATCTTTTATGTGAAATATCTTATTCAGGTCAGTACTAAATAAAAAATAACATGCATTTTGTATGATCCCTCTTATTTTGGCAACATAATTAACATTTTACAGATTCTGCAAGGCGTGTGTAAACCTTTGACTTTAACTGTATTTATTGTAAATTTAAAGTGGCTTATTTTTCTGCAATTATACATTTATATTTAAATGTTGTAATTTATAAATGTAATGCTGTCACCATAACTGAGATCCCTGACGTAACGTTTTGTTCCAGTAACGTTTATTTTAAACAAATACCATGTTTAAAAAATATTGCACCTTGTAGAGTAGAAAAACAAACACAGCTTCATCGTCTTCGCAGACCCTCCTCAGCCTGAAGCGAAACAAGAACAGATAGCAGGAGGCTAACGGTCTCAATCCATCCACACTGTCCCTCATTGTTCAGGCTCTGAGAGGCCATTAGGCTCCATAGAGGGCCGTCAGAGAGGCTCTTTCTCTGTGGATGGAGGGGTGCATTGGCGGAGGACAGCTCTGAGAAGGGCAGCAGTGTCCTGGGCAGCAGGCCTCGGCTTTGATGGGGCCAAGCCAGGCTTTGGCTGCATTCCTCGCATGTCTCCCTGGTTTCCCTCTACCACATTACTACCTCCAGTCTAAACAAACAAGCTGCTCTCGAAAGCCCAAACCCTACTCTAAAATATAGGCCTTCCATTTTTAAAAACAGGAACACATATTCTTTGTTTTCATGCCCACAACCAAAGTTGTTCCACATGTCCCTGTTTCTAAGCTCTTGTCACTTGCCACATTTTGTATGGAGATGTTCTCCTCAGATGATGCTGGTGCAGAGAAAGACTTGCTGTATAAAGTCGGTGTGACCACAAAAGTCAAGGCCACACAATTACAATGTTTACTAGAGTTTTTCTTCACATTTCCTCCCACTTGGGTTATTATGCCAAGATGGTGTGGCGATTTTCATTTAAAACTGAAATGGTTTTATAGGCCATCTGGAAAAAATGAATGTATTCACAACTTTGAAAAACAAACTAATTTCTTATTCTGTGAGTGTTAAAACAGAAACATGTTCTTTCACCATCGTCCAAACAAAGACAACCGCAATGACTTAAAACAAAAGAGTTAACACGAGAAGCAAGATGTCTTACAATAAATGTTCAAAAGAGTCGTCAGAATTTATGAAAAAGAGACTCTAAGGCAAATGTATAATTGCTAATGCCACTTTTGTATTTCGTAAACGACAGTATTAGGCATATTTCTTAATATAGCCTGAGGCAGTTTTGCACAAAGGGCAATGAGTGTGGTTAAATACCCTCTGATTGCTTACTGCAGACCCTGAAAGGGAAGACGAGAAGGGGGGGAAGCCAATGAACCATCCCTGTTTTTAGTGTAGACAATGACCTGAAACAAACCTTATGAGTGACATGATGAATAGTGTCATCATGACCAATAGTGTCAGTCTCCAAGGCAAAGGTTGTGAGAATGGCGAGATTGACATTGCCCTTTTGCGCAGGCCTAGAACATGGTCTTCCCACCATAGTCTAAACCTTGACCATCAGAAGGGAAGATCCAAAACTGTTTTCAGATCAGAAGCAAAGGGAAATCTGCAATCTGAGTAAATTACTTGCATTAAAGTAATTAAATAATATCGAAAAAAATAAAATGAAAAAGTTAAACTAATGTGGTCTTTACCATTACATTACAGTTAACTGACGTAGACGTGACTTCAAATATATAAAAACTAAGCATTAATACAAAGTTCTGTCATGAAACTCAAAGGCTGAGTTTAATATAATCACATCATTATTCACATGGCATAGCTGATTAATTTCTTTCACATCAGCAGCCAATGAGCTTGCTGCTCAAGATTCAAATACTTGGCTAGTGCTTGCTGTAGCAGATGCAGCGCACTTCAAAAACCCTCCACATTCCCCAGCTCCACCTGTATAGATCCACTACAGGGTTATTTCATAAATGTGACCATGGACCTCAAAACCAGTCGATAAGGGTCAGTTTTGTCGAAATTGAGATTTATACATCTACCGAAAGCTGAATAAATAAGCTTGTTAGGATAGGACAATATTTGACCAAACAATGTATTATTGGCTATTACTACAAATATACCTGTGCTACTTATAGGAGAAGTCCACTTCCAGAACAACAATTTACAGATAATGTACTCACCCCTTTGTCATTCAAGATGTTAATGTCTTTCTTTCTTTAGCCGTGAAGAAATTATGTTTTTTGAGGGAAACATTTCAGGATTTTTCTCCGTATAATGGACTGATATGGTGCCCCGATTTTGAACTTCCAAAATGCAGTTTAAATTTCAGGAAAAATCCTGAAATGTTTTCCTCAAAAAACAATTTCTTTATGGCTGAAGAAAGAAAGACATGAACATCTTGGATGACAAGGGGGTGAGTACATTATCTGTCTGTTAATTTTTGTTCTGGAAGTGGACTTCTCCTTTAAGACCAGTTTTGTTATCCAAGGTCACATATGTTATGTGCGCAACAGCAGTATTTCTTACATACTCACAGCAGCATGTCTGTGGATGTATTGGCAGTATATGGTATGGAAGTGAAATGTGACAACATATCCCGTAGGTGAGGTACATTGTAATATCTGAGGGGCACATTGTAACATGACCATATGACAGCTTAAAATGTTATCTGATCTAATGAAAAAAAAAAATCTAATATATATATTAAATATATATAATATATATATATATATATATATATATATATATATATATATATATATATATTATAATTATAATATATATTATAATATATATTAACTTTTTCAAATAAAATAATGGCATTTTTTAAGAATTAAAATTAATCTAATTTTGGAGTCTGACAGTGAACACATTGCAACCATGATTGGGATGGCCCTGATTAAAACAATGTGTGCAAATAAAGAAACACATTCAGACATTCAGAAAAACACTCCAGTCCCTCCACACACAGCTCTCATAGTACACGAGACACATAAACAGGCCAAAATGCTTTACATTTCTTGAAAAAAATATTTTTGAACATTAAACATCAATTGTCAGTCTTTATTCACCTGTGGTTTCTCATTAAAACTCATAAAATTAAATGGTGTAAATAACATCGCTAATGTCATAGAATAGCATAGTTTAATAATAGCGGGGCAATTACAACGTTCCCCATCTGTGCAACTGGGATTTAAAACTGGTTAGTGTCTTCTGCTAGTTAGCAAAACATTAAAAAAAAATAATTTGATTCAAGATTTTAAAAAATAGCAGATTTGTCTCATTTTAAATGAATACTAAAAACTGAGATTAAAAATTTACTTCAGACAGAAATTTACTTCTACTATGGCAATATCTTCAAAAGATTTTTTAATTTTGACTCGCTTTTTTCTCTATATAGTGTTGATATGGCAACTAGTAAATATTGGAAATTTGGTTATGCTAGCACGTGTGGAAATATTTCAACTATGTGTGTTACAACTAACCTTGCGTTAGTTTATGCCTTGCTCTCCCCTATTCTGCCAAAACCAAACACATTAACATTGCCATGTATATCAGCATGCTACATTTTCAGAGTTGTCATGACAGAACTGACATTGTAACAAAATATGTTCCACTGTATAAATAACTAAATGAATGAATGAATGAATGAATGTCAATATACACTAGATTCATCAACAGGTCATCGAATGCTAAGTTCACTTTTACATGTTGTTTGAACATTAATGTGTGTTGGCAGTGTATGTACAAATCTACCCTATAATGATAAAAATCCATGCAGTGTTTTTTAATTAATCTGTAAAACTAATGTTCCCTTTTTCAAGTCGAGCTATTCTCAGATGTCTGTTGTTGTGGTGTCACACTGACAGAGGCCGCTCCCACAATAGTTGATTGACATGAGCGTCTTACCTGAGATCAGTTGTAACAGTCCAACTTCCATGTTTTGATGCTGGAGCAGGGATGTAAGTTAGACAAGAATTGAGTGATTGAGGTGTTGTGTTGCTGGATGTAATAATGAACATAGTGCTTGTCATTTACTCCCGACATCTGAGCTGCTAAGAATGCAGTGGATTACGATTGTTTGTGAAGGGAATGTGCCTCCTGATCTACATATATCCGTCTATGTTTGCGCGAATCATTCGTGATCCAGCTTCACTTACAGCAGAAGTGAGTATAAGGGTTTTTTTTATGAATCTTTGCAATTGCCTATCCTAATAATGTGCTAGTTAGCAAGTTTAGCAGCTAAACACGGCTAAATGCGGCTAAAGTAAACAGGCTCGTCACTCCACAGAGAGAAGAGAGGGGCGGGGCGAGCAGAGCTCATTTGCATTTAAAGCAGCCTTGACCAGAATGGGATGATTTTTGCAGAGCTGATTTTGGCAAGGTAAAAAGGATGTTGTTTTACACTACCATTGAGAATTTTTAACCAAAGTATATTATAGACTTTTCATTAAGACCCTAAAGAATCATATCAACTTGTGGAAAATGGGCATCCGATAACCCTTTTAACAATCACCACTGTCTCCAGAGGTGAATTAAAAAACTATTATAAATATATTATAGTATATTTGTAAGCATACTTCTGCTTGTGCATTTATGAATTTAAGGAACTATTAAAAGCCATTAAACTGATTTCCCTGAAAACATGAAGCACTGCGGTGCTGAAACATGTTGTGTTTGTTTAAGTGTCCTGAGTATCCCAACCAACGGTGTGACTTTGGGGCAGGACTATTTGTTTGTCTGACCAAATGGCATACAGGGAGAGTGTTCAAGAGACCTGTTTGGAAGTAGTTAGGTCTACATTCTTTTGTTGTTTCATTTGGTGATGCAGACATTCCACTTTATTATAAAATAAATTAAGCAACTGTTAGTGATACGTAATAATTTATGTTTATCTGACATGAAACATATTTGTCATAATGATGGGGGATGTTTTTTATTTTCATCTTCCTTTTTCATTCAGTATGAGTTATTACATCTGTCATTTTATCTCTGTCTCCTCAAGCCGCACAAAGTGCACATTTGCATGTAAAAGGCTCCGTTTTAAGTTAAACAAATAAAGGCATTTACATAAACCTATGGTAATAAAATCTTGCTTTGTTTCTGCAGGTCTTCCGAGGCCTCTTTTCCTTTTGTTTCTGTCCAACATTCTTACCGCCTCCTGTCAGTCAGCTTCCGCTCCTATAGCCTTAAGGAACATCTATATTGTCTTTCCGTCTCAATCACGCACACACAGTCTCTTTGTCTCTCTGTCCATCAGGTTCAATTCTGAAGCAAGTGGTACTGACATCTCTGTCTCTCTCAGAAACACACACACACGCACACTGGTCCTGTCACACTCTAGTGATTTCAAGGAACTGGCTGCAATAAAACTGTCTTAGAGATCACATATTAATCACTTATGCTATTTGGGCTTTATGACTACATCAGTGTAATAGAATATCAACAAGCAGAAACTAATTACATTAATTAAGAATGCATTTAATAGGCGTTTCCTAAATGTTATCTAACTTTCTATCCTTGTCCTTGAAAATAACATTTTTATCAGTGTTTTGGAGAACAATAAGTACAACAATAATATGATAAAATGTGAGAGAGATACAGTGAAGTTCCAAGGTAAAAAGGTAGGACTGAAAATCAAAACTGATTGGATGCTCTTGAAGTGCATCTTCATCTTCAAGAAGTTATGCTGGATAATATGACTATGAGGTTTTACACAAATATTGTGGAGTTCATGCAGTTTAAGGGCTACTGTAATAAAAGCAAAGGATGACCTACCAAACGAAATGAAATATAGAAGTATAAACCACCCTGAAACATGTTTAAATGGTGGGAAGAGGCTCTCAACAGCATCAGATCGTGACCCACCCCTGTCCACCCACACCAGCGAGGAGCCCTAAACCCTCTACTGTCTCATCAACAGCTATATGACAGGCCTCATCCCACAGAACCACGATTCAGATTGACATCTCAATGAGGGGGCCGGTGCCAGTCTTTTACAAGCGCCATTTCACGGCTGTGCTCTTTGTCCTCTCCCCCCCCCGTCCACCCCACCGGGTAGAGACCAGCCCTTTCTTTTTTTCGGAGCAGAGAGAGCTGCGACGGGCAGATACGGGGAGGGCCTCTCGTCATGCCCCACTGCCCCTCAATCGGTGTCTGAGTCATTGCCCACAAAAACTGGCTTGCTCCATATACCTCGCTTTTGCATATGAATGAGCAGGCCATTGTTCAGCCTTAAATGCACATTAAACCTGTCTGGAAACAACCGAGAGGAGGCGCACACTTTTTCCCCCACCTTAATAAACTAATTAATTGGACATATGAGATTTAGGAGAGGAAGAACATCTTGGCGTTGTTTATTCCAGTCCTTCCTTAACCATCGGCAAGTGTCCCACATAAAGGAGAGGATGTTTATAGTTCTGCCAAGAGTAGCACAGTGTCTTTGTACGGAGGCCAAACTGAGACCTCTGGCTTTTGTCTACGAAAGAGGGGTTGAACAGACTCATCCCGCAGGGCAGACCGTTGCCGAGACACCTTCGTCGTGTCCTGCCCCGCAGGTCTGCCCTTTGCTCTGGCCTGGAGAGCAGACATTGGAGAAGGGCCGAGCTCAGGCGAACCAGGTCAGCTGAGATCTGAGAGAGAGCAAAGTGCACGTCCAAATAAGAGTGATTAGAGATATCAATAGGCATTTCCATTGACTCACACCATTGACTTGCTCTGGTCAGCTTTCTTGTCAGCTTGTTCGGCCGTGTTGAGTATTGTCGGTTCACTTCGTCGACACAGAATCTCAGAAAATATATTATGATTAATGCAAATGTGTAAAGTTAAATCCACTGGGTAGTTCTCCCAGAAATGTGACCCTGGACCACAAAACCAGTCATAAGGGTCAAATCCCTCAAAAGCTTTCTATTGATGTATGGTTTGTTATGATAGGATAATATTTGGCCGATATGCAACTGTTTGAAAATCTGGTATCTGAGGGTGCCAAAAAATCTAAATATTGAGAAAATTGCCCTTAAAGTTGTCCAAATGAAGTTTTTAGCAATGCATATTACCAATCAAAGATTAAGCTTTGATTAGCTACAAAATAGCACTTCTTACCTATAAGGCACTTAACGGTTTAGCTCCTGCGTACCTAACTAGTATTCTACCACGCTACAATCCATCACGCTCCCTAAGGTCGCAAAACTCTGGACTGTTGGTAGTACCTAGGATAGCAAAGTCCACTAAAGGAGGTAGAGCTTTTTCACATTTGGCACCCAAACTCTGGAACAGCCTTCCTGATAACATTCGGGGTTCAGAAACACCGTCTCTTTTTAAATCTAGATTAAAGACACATCTTTTTAGCCAAGCATTCAAATAATGCATCTCATAAACTTTTCCTGCAGCTATATCTGATCAAATGTTCATTATTAATCTTTTAGCTCTGGTTTAACAAACCTTCCTTTTCTTAGTTTGAACAGCAGCTACGCTAATTATGTTCCTATTTGTTCTCTGTTTTTGCCATGGGATTGACATCCCATGGTAACCAGGAATTCACAAGCTCCAGTGTGGATCCAGAACACTTAAGAAGAGATGATGCCAACCCCACAGAGGACTTCAGATGATGCCAACCCTGAAAACATACAGCACTACCGAATTCTGCTACTAATTTATAGTGTTCTTTGTCTGTTTGATTACGTCATTAATTGATCTTTACCACACATCTCTGCCATATGTACATCAAGCTACTACTACATATATTGTAAAAATGTCAATTTGGTGAAAAGCTGCTTTGCAACGATATGTATCGTGAAAAGCGCTATACAAATAAATTTGAATTGAATTGAATTGAATTGAGTTAGGGGGCAGTCATGGCCTAATGGTTAGAGAGTTGGGTTTGTAATCCAAAGGTTGCTGGTTCGATTTCTGCACCAGCAGGAATTGAAGGTGGGGATTGTGAATAACCAGTGCTCTTTCCACCTTCAATACCATGACTGAAGTGCCCTTGAGCAAGGCACTGAACCCCCAATTGCTCCCCGGGCACTGGAGCAATGGCTGCCCACTGCTCTGGGTGTGTGTTCACAGTGTGTGTGTGTGTGTGTGCTTGTGATGGGTTTGTGTGTGTGTGTGTGTGTGTGTGCTTGTGATGGGTTAAATGCAGAGGACCAATTTCGACTATGGGTCACCATAGTTGACAGTACGTTGTCACTTTCACTTTTTCACTTTCATATATTTATACTAGGAAATGTATAAAATATCTAGGAACATGATCTTTACTTTATACCCTAATGAAATAAAAGAAAAATCTGTAATTTTGACCCATACAATTTATTTTTGGCTATTGCTACAAATACACCCATGCTACTTAAGACTGGATTTGTGGTCCAGGGTCACAAATGTTGTCATTTACTCTCAACTCATATGGCTTTCTTTTTTCTCAGGACCAAAAAAGCAGTTATTTTAAAGAATGTTTCAACTGTTTTGTCCATACAGTGAAAGTCAGTGGGGTCCAAACTTTCAAGATCCAATCAAATTTGAATATTGCTCAACATCACATGGGTCTGTGTACGCTTGTTTCAAACCTAACTTCAAATCCATTATTTCTTGTACTTTATGACATTTGAGGTTGCATTTTTTATATCAATACAAAGTGAATATATCAGATCAGCTCATGCTACCTTTATGTACTTTTTGGAGCTTGAAAGTTTTAGGTTACATTAAGTAATAATATGGACAAAAAACATTTTTCAAAATAGCTTCTTTTGTGTTCTGCAGAAGAAAGAAATTTATGTGAGTTCAGAAGGACATGAGAGTGAGAAAATGATGATAGACTTTTCACTATCCCTTTAAATTAGGGGTTTTGAATTATAAGCCTGTCCTTGACGTGCATAAAAACTCAAAGATGGATAGTTAAACATGGAAAAAGAACGGTTCAGATACCCTTCATCTGCATACAAAGCTAAAAGAGGACTAAGTCTGAGAACATCTAATCTCTGGTTTTCCTGGACCTTTTCTCAGAGCTAGCGGTTTTGCTAAACTACAGGGACTAAGACATGAATGTCGAAATACCAGTCCAAACTAGACATAAAGAATAAAGATGGTTTTTAAAAGTGGCTTTGCCTCTCAAAATCCAACAAATAGTCATTAGGCCTGCATTTTTCACCACCTACAGTGCTAAACTCTACTAAAATCTGCAAAATACGCTCTATTTGAATCTGCAAAGCGGCGAGTCTCCAGCCAATTTTTGTGGCATCCCCCATGTTGGGCTTTGTGTCCTGGCTCTAACTGCTTGGCTCCATCCCACATGCAGAGGTTCTTCAGGGCCAGCGTCCCAGAGGGGGACTCCATCCCCAGCCTCGAACAGCCGTCAGCGCCCCAGTGGGGTTTGTTTGTACTCGGTCCGAGCAGGAGCTCCGCAGTTGTCCTCACACAATGTCCAGCCCCGCCGATTCGGGGCTCAGGCCAAGATACCCTCAGCGCTGTATGGTAAGTAAGTAAGGAGCCCCGGGGCCTCTTAGTGGAGCTCCTGGCGGCCCAGCTGCACATGAGGTTCCTCATCTTTCGTGCTTATTCTTTTAATTAGACACTCTGAGAATTAGCTCTCAGAGGGACACCTCCACCTTCTCAAAAAGCCCCTGTACCCCCCCATCCACCCATGCTATGAGAGGTGGCGGTCCGCATGTGAGCCCCAAGCTCATATACATAATCTCACCACATACCTCCACCCCCCACCCATCCTCATCTCAATAGCGCTCCCCTCCTTCACCCCACAGATACTCAAAAGAAGCCCACACCTCCCATTTCCAGGAGCCTGTGGGCGCAGTGAGAAAATGAAGACCTCTGCGCCCCTCCAAATCCCCAGGAATTTCTCATTAAGAGCAGGTCCTGGGCTCCTGAGGACCCCCGGGTTCCCCCCGCACCTCCCGTTCCCTGAAGAAGTCGACCCTCTCGCCCGACTAGAATGGACTACTCCAGTTCACTTTGTGTTGGGCGGCTGTTTCCCTGTGCGTGTTATTCATCTTGCTCCCATTCTCCGGGCACAAGAGGCTTTCCCCGCCAATGGTGCTTTGAAGGTCCTCAAGACTTCCTCTTCTTTTCACCACATTTTTTATGTGTGTGCATGTGCGCAAGTCAGTGTCCATAATGAAAGACCCGGGCTCTGGATAGCGCAGAATAGGGGTAATTGAAATGACATTTTTTTTTAATGGTCTCCCATGACAGGAAGCGGGAGTTGGTTCATCAAGACGGTTGTGTGGTTTTGTGCCTTGTTTGGCATTCAGCTACAGGCCTGTTTTATTGATGGATGAGTGCTTGAGTGATGAGAACAGAAGTGTACTCTAGTGTAAGCGGGACGCAGTCAAGAACAGTTATGTTTTTATTTCTCTGTGGCTTACAATCTTATCAACTCTATGCTAAGTGCTGAATCAGTATGTTAAACAGTATGAATAATATGGTCAAGTGTGAACTAACCAAAATCGAGATTTCGCTATACCTAACCTTAAAAAACATTTCTGATCAATCCTATTTTTGCAGCTGTTGCATCCTCCCAGATTCTGGTTATTTTGAATGTAAATTTATAGGGGACATCTGCATTTGAATGGTTTTAAAGTAAAAAAAAATATGGTGAAAGTTGTTGCTGTAGCACTTATAGTGACAGAGAGTACAGAAGTGGTATTTCTTCCTTTCCAAATCTTTAAATAAATCATACATTATTAAAGAAAATATGACTCAAATAACCAGTAAGTGGCCATTCTCAAATAACCAGTAAAAACAGCTACATTTCTGCTACTAACTTAAAGGGGAAGTTCACTTCCAAAACAAAAATGTACTCACCCCCTTGTCATCCAAGATGTTCATGTCTTTCTTTCTTCAGTCGTAAAGAAATTATGTTTTTTGAAGAAAAAAAGTTAGGTATGTTCTCCATATAGTGGACCTCTATGGTGTCCGCGAGTTTGAACTTCCAAAATGCAGTTTTAATGCAGCTTCAAAGAGCTCTAGACGAGCATTTGAGTTTAAAAAGTATATAAATTGTAAATACTTTTAGAAAATAACCAATCGTTTCACTAGATAAAACCCTTCTTCTTCAGCTTTGCCTCAAAAAACACAATTTCTTATCGACTGAAGAAAGAAAGGCATGAACATCTTGAATGACAAGGGGGTAAGTAAATTATCTGTAAATTTTTGTTCTGGAAGTGAACTTCTCCTTTAATGTAATTTCATTTACATACTGATTCAGGTCATTGAATGTTGATCATAATTAAGAATTTACTTCAACATAGTGAATGCATGTAAGTAACGTCACACTAATCTTATCAGTTGCATCTGCTTCCTAACGAGGCTTTTCGTTTCTTTTAGGGAAAATTATAGATAAAATGCTTTGCAAAGTTCCAATTCATTCCAACTGTATTTTCCATTCATTTTTTTCTTCAAACCAATTAAGCACAAACCCCACCCCACAGCTGATTCTAAATATTTCATTGGTCGTGCCAATGCTGACTGGCTACACAACACTAAAATAAATCCCTAAGGGTTAGTTCACCCAAAAATAAAAATATAAAGAAATATAATGTAATATAAAAAGAAATAAGGATATTCTATTCTACTAATATTCTACTAATGCTTTGCTAAAGTTAAAGCGTTAGTTCACCAAAAAATGAAAATTCTGTCATTAATTATTCACCTTCATGTCATTCCAAACCCATAAGACCTTCATTCATCTTTGGAAATTACTTTGATATCTTAATTTATCTTGAACACGCATTGAAGACTAACACATAGGAGAAGAAATTGTTGAATAAAGTTGTTATTTTTGTTTTCTTTGCAGCAAGAAGTATTCTCGTAGCTTCATATCATTATTGTTGAAGCACTGATGTCACTTGGACTATTTCAACGATGTCTTTACTACTTTTCTGGGCCTTGGTAGTTGCGTTGCTGTCTATGCAGGGTCAGAAAGCTCTCGGATTTCATCAAAAATATCTTAATTTGTGTTCCGAAGATGAACAAAGGTCTTACGGGTTTGGAACGACATGAGGGTGAGTAATTAATGACAGAACTAATCATTTATCATTAGCATAGCATTGGTAGAAAATCCTCATAGATAGCATTACTGCTTATCTGGATCTGATCCTTCCATTATATTTCTGCACTTTGAACTGAATCCTTAAAGTCTGGACTTTTCTTGACAGGTAATCTTGTAACGGAGTTGATCATGAAGGTTGTGGAGTGAGGTTAATGCTGTTTTAGGGGGAAAATCACATTAATTTTTTCTAGCCCAAGTTTTTTTTTTTCTAGTCTAAATCATATAAAACAACATAACTATATATATTTCTGAAATTTCTTCTGCACAGAAATTTTACATTTGCTCCTATGGGATGTTTTGAAGAGCTAGTCTAAGTTAGCAACCAAGGGAGGTGGTTGGAGTTTAGCAGAGAGCCAAGTAAAGTGGGAACTCCATGTAAGAAAATTCAACAATTCAAATTCTATAAATAAAAATCGATATATGCTGACAATTTGAATGCTTAGTATTCACTTCAGAATGATCACAGTGTGGCCCATAGGTACATCATCTATGAAAGAGCGATTGACTCCATCTAGTGGAGAGAATGAGTCTCTGCCTTCATGTGACTCCACACATGGCAACAGTTTGAAACTTACTCTGAATCATAACCAAACACAAGACAGGACGTAACCCTACTCAAGATGAGCTTATAACGTCATTCGTCACAGTCAGTTGGCTCAAGTGTAGCATGCAAAATATAATTTCCTCATCCACATGAAGGCAAATTACAGGTCTAAACTTGAAATGTATTGTCAACTATGTCGTTTTTGGTTTAAAACCAGGATTAAGCTCTGCCGTTTACGTTCCTCTGCCCAGAAGTGAACAGTTTGCTGTGCATTTAGTTTCTTTGTGCTGTAAATCAACAGTCTTTGTTTATACAGGATGTGAAATAAAACTTTGGAGTGAGTCATTTATTTTCGTTTCTCAGCCACTCATGCCAATTTGTGCTATCATTCAAGAAAGGATGTGGAAAAGGAGGGAAGCAGTGAGACAGACAGAAAGCAGGAGAGAGCTGTCACAAATGAAGACAGCTGTCAGCTGGGATGGCGAGGGTCAGAGGTTAAGGAGGAAAACAACGGGGGTGGAGAGTGGAATCTCAAACAACAGGAAAAGACTTCTACACACACACTCAGACATGCAGGCCTCCGGAACTCTCTTTGAGAGATGGTGACAACCAGACACCTTCACCAGATCAGCTGCTCTGTGCTAGCGCAACGTGCTGGGTAGCCTCTACTCATCAGCGTGAGCAGACTCCATGGCCCTGTCCTAAATGTCTCTCAATTTTTTTTGGTAACAATGCCACATAGACTGTTGGGAAGTAGTCAACTGCGCCAAAAAGGACGCAGTGATGTGGGAAATCATAAAATGTAAAATTTGAAATCAATACAGTGCCGTAGACCTCACTGACATTTACGAACAAATGCAAATCTATATCAAGTGCACCATTTGGGACAGGGACCAGGGCAGTGGGCTTCTGAAATTCTTTCGTTGGATTGTGCTGCCCCCTGTCAGTAACATTCGTTACTACATTAAATCATTTGTAAAGATTCTGAGTGGGCCTTCAACTAAAGTATAACACTTCCGCATAACAAATTATCCCTTTGTTTAATTATTCTATTTTCTTAAAATTAACCTAATGATATACTGATTTCTTATCAATATCAGTTCATAGATTGACTTTTTTAGTGTATTTATCAGAGGGAAATTATTTAACTTCATTTTGTCAAAGTGAAATATCCAGGTTCAGTTTAATTTTGTTAATACACTAATGGAGCCTAAAAAAAAAAAAACGAAAGACTTGTAATGTAATCACCAAAGGACAAATGCTCTACTCAACGATTGTTGAAGGGTAATAGGTCAAAACAAAACTGACTCACCACTAGGGGGCGTAAGGAAGAGCAGTATGCATTTTAGACTTGAGGAACACTAAAAGGGTGGTAGTAATTTACCAGAAAATTGTAAAGGGTGTAAACAATAAGACAACTATAAGCGAAAATTATCAGCAAAATAGAAAAATAATATTGCTGACTTATGAATATCATAAGTACTTATCCATTAGCTAATAAGCAAAATATTTTAGTATTTTTAGTATATATAAATTTGTGCCTACATTTATTACAGATTTAGAATGTTTTTTTTTTTCAGTTCATTTATTTATTTTTTATTACTTATTAAGCAAACAAATAAATAAGTAATAATAGTGTGCAATAATTTAGAAGGCCTTGGGGTTAAAAGGCCCTATGAATGTAACTTTCTCTTACATGACAACAAAAAACAATACTTAAGTAAACATAACATGTAGTGTTGGTATGGAAGTGTATTGACTGTTCCAGTCATAATAGCGATTAATTTGTGAAGTACTCAAAAAATGCAAGTGTGAGAAGTATATGTGATGCTGGACCACATAACCAGTCATAAGAGTTAATTTATTTACTTATTTATTTATTTATTTATTTAAATTGAGATTTATACATCATCTGAAAGCTTAATAAGTAGCTTTCCATTGATGTATGGTTTGTTAGGATAGGACAATATTTGGTTGAGATACAACTATTTGAAAATCTGGAATCTGAGGGTGCAAAAAAATCCAAATATTGAGAAAATCATCAAGTTGTCCAAATGAAGTTCTTAGCAATGCATATTACTAATCAAAAATTAAGTTTTGATATATTTACAGTAGGAAATTTACAAAATATTTTCATAGAACATGATCTTTACTTAATATCCTAATGATTTTTTGCATAATATTATTATGGCCCCTACAATGTATTGTAATGCCAATTGTCAGCCTATTGTATTTTTATATCAGAAATAATAGATTTTACAAAATAGATATTAAGAAATCCCAAAAATGACTTAAAATGAAAGCGGATACCATATCTTTTATTGAAACTGTGTCCCAAAATTCTTCAACATTTATTTTTACACAAATTGTGCTACTTCATCAATATATAATTCATTATTTTTAGACCAAATTTATGATTAGGAATTCATACAATTTGAATGATTTTCAATACTGGTCAAATGTCAACACAACCAAAAATAAAAATTATAAAGGCCAGATTACTAATATCGTTTAGTAATCATTCATTTCAGTTATTGTGCAACATTTCAGATGCTTGTGTGCTGCTGAAATAGGCTAAATGTACAGGATGTCATATCTGACTGAGAAATATGCTCGCTTCAAGACTGACAGAGGAAGAATATTAAGATCATATATGTTATAAGTGAGATTGGGAAACTTTACTGCAGCCCGGGTGTATTTTCTGTCAGGTGCGGCGCTGTTCAGGCGAAGCGGAAAGCAGCAGCAGGCCCACAGACAGCGCTGAAACACTTTCTCTCTCAGCTCCACACTAATTTTGACATCTTTCGCAAATCTCCTTTTGAGGTGCTAGCGAGAAACATCATAAACGACGTCGTCACTCGACATGATAACGGTTCCCAAACCTCAAACACGCCCTCCCTTATAATAAACCTCACGGGACTGTTAAGTAAGGGTTTTGAGTTATGCAGGATTTGGAACAGACGTGTTGCCACGCACCACAGATACGTTTATCGCTGTCACGTCTTGAAACGGTATCTAAATCTGTTTGCTCGTCGCATTAAAGCCCTCCAGTGTCACATTCACGCGCTCACACGATATTAAACTCGGCCACAAGCGTCGAGATGGTGTCGGACTCCTCCATTTTCCCTCTCCTCAGAAAAAAATGACACAAACGGCAGAGCAAGAAAACAAATGCGCTGTTTAGATGTTTACACGTCCAAATAATGTAAGGATCAACGCAGGTTCGATGTAATTTTCATATGTTAGAGATGTGATTGAATGAAACGGAGAAGTGCTTTGTGCTGCGTTGCCTGCGATATTTCTGTGTGCCTTGTTTGTTACACAAAATCCTCTTAGAATATATAAATATATATTCAACTATGACAGTGTTTATTGCGCAGCAATGCTTAACGTACGTGTATGCCTTAACGCGCACTGTCATTTTATCAACTCTAATGCGAAAAAGCGTCTTTGAAAGACGAGTCACAACTTCTTGAATGTATAAAGCCCTACTTCAAATCGAAATTTAACACTTTGTGGCCTGTGCCAGCTCACGGCAGACTCCATCTTGAATGATCAGGAGCGCTGAACTTGAATAAAATCGCGTTTTTCCTACGGTTCCGAATGTTTTCGGCTTTGTGATAAATGCATGGGCTTATTTCAGAATAGGATTATATGTGATTTAAGGAAAATATCACTTATGGGCAGAACTGTTACCTCGTCACAAGAGCACAGTTTCTTGCAAGTGAGTGGAAAAATATTATTAATAGGACGCCAAATGCTAGATTAAACGTACATTTGAGCGTTTTATGAAATGTATAATTGTATTTTGGGATAAAGTGAAGCACAGGAGTTGAGGAGAGCTCCTCTCACAGGGGGTTGGGTTGCCGTGCCGATTGGCTGCTGTTCATAGACACATACAGTCACGGGCTTGAAACAGAACCAGGGGCAGGTCGACAGCAAGGAAACCATAATCATTGAAAATGAAAAGTACAACGTCCGTATCGTAACTCAAAAGGTACGTTGTGACTCAGACATCGCGCACTGGAAAGGTTCCTCTCTGTGTGAGTGTTATAATGCATGTGTTTGATGTGTTTTTATTTTGAAGGGTTAGAGTGATGATAGTATGAATGTGTTCTCAGGTTCTCTGGCCTACTACTGCAGCTGCGGCTGGGATTTTCTTGATCCACTTTCACAATTTGGGAAAAAAGGTCATTTCAGGCGCACAAACGAAGAGTTTTTAATATCAGTGGCATTGACCAACATGTAAATGGTAAGATTCCATCGGTGTTTGCTTGGGCATCACATTTTGTGTTTTTTTAAAATAACGAAATATTAAGTAGAAGACCGATGTAACTCTGTGAACTCGTTCTGTGTTTGTTCGGGAGAGAGATATTATTCATATAATATCATATAAATATTAATGAGATTAGCACGCGTGACAATGAGCCCAGCGCTGCCAGTTTTACATGTATGTCATTACTGTATCATCATCATCATCATGTTGTACTTCTTCATGTGAAATGTGTCAGTCAGAGTTCAATCTTCGCTCTGTCATATATGTGCTCCCGCTTTCATGGCTGCGTTCCTGTGTTATGGAGTATGTTCGAAATGGCATACCATACTGCCCCTACTAGGAATAGTAAGCAGTACGTTATTAATCCGCTCCGAACGTGCAGTCGCGCTAGAAACTTTGTGAACGCATAAGAAATGTATTTAGTTCAACATATAATTTACCTGCATTGTAAACAAATTTCCTTATAAATCCTGTAACTAGATAAATAGAATCCAATTAAATAAATGATAAACAACATTTGTATTCACTTCCACAAGTTCCACTCATTTATTTAAAAAAAATCAAAATGATTCAGGAGTAAACTTTTTTTATTAACATATAGAATTATCATATCATAATAATTCAATAATAATTACAAATAGGGGTATGTGAAATAATGTAATCTCTATCTCCATCAATGTCTGGTCAAAACATATTTCTGAGAACCTCTGTAAAAGCTGATGGTCACCAGGCTGGAAATGGTTACAAAATGTATTTCTAGAAGAGTGGGGTTTCAAAAAAACTATGTATAATACAAACTGACTCTCTTACTTTACCTAGAAATGGTCATCTGCAAAAATGTCTCCAAAAGCAGGATATAATTTTCAAGGAGGTCACACAGAACCTCAAGGTAACATTTAAAGATCTTCAGGACATTGTCTAAGATTTGTCTTGGAGTCCACCATCAGGTAGACTATAAGGATACACTGTGACAACACTGCGACCTGTCCAAAATTGTACAAAGGTCATGTAGTTGAGCCAGAAGAGTAATGGAAGAATATTTTGTGGACAGTGTCCAAAATAGGGCTTTTTGGTTTTAATGAATAGTTGGAAAAAACTAAACCCTGACTCAATAATGGGAAACTCAACTCAACAGCTTTGCCCTTCTTGCCATCATTGTTGGAACTATGAATTCTGCCTTGTACCAGATTTCTTGTTCCTGCAGCAAGGCCATCACCCCAAATACAAAAGTATGTCTGAAAGGTTAGAGGAACACTCAAATTTTTTTTTGAAAATAGGCTCATTGTCCAACTCCCCTAGAGTTAAACAGTTGAGTTTTACCGTTTTCGAATCCATTCAGCCGATCTCCAGGTCTGGCGGTAGCACTTTTAGCATAGCTTAGCATAGATCATTGAATCTGATTAGACCGATAGCATCTCGCTCAAAAATGACCATATAAAATGACAATATTTTTCCTATTTAAAACTTGACTCTTCTGTAGTTACATCGTGTACTAAGACTGACAAAAAAAAGTTGTGATTTTCTAGGCAGATAAGGCTAGGAACTATACTCTCACATAATAATCAAGGAACTTTGCTGCCGTACCATGGGTGCAGCAGGTGCAATGATATTACGCAGCGCCTGAAAGTGACCAGCAAGTTTGTGTAGATGCAGAAGACTACAGAAGAGTCAAGTTTTAAATAGGAAAAATATCAAAATTCTTTGGTCATTTTTGAGCGAGATGCTAATGGTCTAATCAGATTCAATGATCTATGCTAATCTAATGCAGAAATCGGCTGAATGGATTTGAAAACGGTAAAACTCAACTGTTTAACTCTAGGTGAGTTGGAACATTTTCCGGTCTATTTTCAAAAAAAGTGGAGTGTTCCTTTAAAGCAGAAGAAATTTAATGTTTTGGAATAACCAAGACTGGTTCTTAGCCCAACATTTCCAGCTCATTATTAAATGAGTGGAAATATGTTGCAAATAGCAATGCATAACATTTACTGTTACTGCTATTCCTTAATTTTTTTTTAAAGAATTCACAAGTAAGCATGCACAAATTTGTATTCTGATCTAATTTCAAGCATTTAAGCATCTAAATGCATTTTTAAGAAGTTTTCAGTCAAGTAAGTGAAAACTTTGACTAGTGGGTGTGTATTGTTATCAGCATTCATTTCAGAATTGTGCACTAATTGTTTTTTACACACACAGATGAAGTGAATGTTTATGTGTATATACAAATTTGTTTTTCAGATAAGAAACAGTGCCGTTATGATTCGCCCACATGTGCATACTCTCAGTAATGCAGCACATTGCCGTACCTGTCCACAGGTGCCTGATCCACTAGAAAGTACATGGAAAGCCCCACCAACCAGAAGACAGACACTTGGCTTTAACCCTGGCCCTTTCTGTCTCATCTGTCTATGGGTTAAAGTCTAAGTCCCTAAAGAAGCCTTAACGATCCAACCTTTGGGAATCAGGACCTGCCTCTGCCTGACAGGGACCCACAAGGCTTATGGGACAGTGTGCACACAAGGAACTCAGATGGGGGCGTGGTAGCCAGACTGGGTTGTTGATAGATCCGTCTCAAAATGGATGCAGCTTTGACTGACAGCTGCACATCCCCACCCAGCCCTGATTTTAGTCTGGACTCATCCAGTCCTTTTGCAAATGGACTGCACTTTGAGTCAATTCTGTTTGAAGATGAAGACGAGGATGAAGTTATGGATCCAGAGACGGTGTCTCAGCTGGAAAGAGCCTCGTGTGGCTCAACAAAAGAACATACAACAAATACAAATTTGAAGACAAAACTGGATGTCAAATCTAGAAGCAAAATTTCAAATGCTCGCTCATCTCTGGGGCAAGAAGCTGTATTTGAAGACAAGTCTACAAGTGATTGTGGGCTTTCTTCTCTTGTGAGCAGGCCTGCTGGGATTATAATGGCAAGTTCTGGTTCTGTCCCACCATCCCCAACATCAAACCACTACCAGTATTTTTAGATATTTCTTCATACTAGAATCAACTGTCTGGTTCTTGAAATGAGGAACATGTAAAATCTTGAAACTGATACAGTTTTCATAATATTAGCTTAGAGAGCAGTACATATTTTTTAATTTTGAAAGTGTTCTAATGCTTGGCAAAAGTATATATTTAACAAAAAAAAATGCCAATAAGCAATAATTGTGTGGTTTTCTTTTTGTATTTTCAGTCTGACCATACCTATGTATTATGCATGGTCTTTGACCAGAGAGAAAAAAAAATATATATATATATATATATATATATATATATATATATATCTACTAATATAACAATTTATAAAATGTATATGCTAAAACACTGAATGAATTATATTAAATATTTTTGAAAAATGTTTTAGTAGGTGATACTGAAACAATTTAGCTGTAAATTAAACTCAATTATATATGATGTCTACCAGCAGACAAAAAAAGTGAAAACAAAGGCTCTACCACCAGTGAAATATTTGGAGGGTGAAGTAATATGGGCTAAATTCAACCGTAGACCATGGTGGCCATGTCAGGTGACTGTTCACCCAGTTGAGGGCGTTTACCACAGAATTAAAGGTAAGTATGCAAACACAGAAGACATAATACCACAGAATACCCATTTCTAACTTCATGAACCACATTCACAACTTGTTCAATGTCTTCTTTTCCACATAATCCACCCTAAGAAATCAAATTGTCCTTCCTTAAATTTCTTTGCGTGATTGTGTTTCAGAGCCACCGGATAGGAGCAATCGTCAGTATTTCCTCAAGACATTTGGGGAACCTGAAGAACAGGCGTGGGTCCCTGAGCGATCTACTCATATATTTGTGGGTGGATATCAGTTTAACAATCTCCCTTTTGTGAAAGGAAGTGGACGCCAACAAGACGAAAACGCCAGACACTCTGTAATTTCTGAAACATCCTTTCAGTTAAATGGATATTGTGACACCTTTTTAAAACCCTTGTGAAATTGTTACTCTTGGGTTACTTTGCAGATACCCAAGCGTTTTCTGAACTCTTGGAGAGCTAGTGTGGTTGAAGCAGAAGCACTTCTCCTGGAGAAGCCAAGGGTCACCACTCTCTGCTCGGAGTTCACCAAAACAATCTCTGAAGGAACTACAAATAACACAGAAAACAAAGTTTCTGTGCCAGTGGAATTACCCAACATTACTCCTCTGACCAATGGAACAGTTACACAAAAAGACCACCTGAATACCTTACCACATAATCAGGGGTCTAAAACCAAAAAGAAACAGAGAAAGTCTTCAGCACATTTGAAAAAACCAGAGGAATTTCTTTGCGAGAAGGATACGATTATGGAAGCGTTGGACAGTCCCTACTCTGACATTGATTCTGTACCACAGATCCGAAGATGTCCCAAAAACACTGAGCAAATTTCGAAGCACTGCGCTGTTAATAATCAGTCAAACTCAACCTCAAGTCAACTTCCCATTACAAATGACAAAGAAGTAAAGAAGAACGTGGAGAACCAGGGTGGCCTTTGGTTCAGCAAAACAGGGAAAGGTCAAGTCAACGGGGGACTTAGTCGTGCTGGAATTAAATCTGTGAACTGTTCTTTTGGGAAGGTATCTTGTAAAATTAAGATGCCAGATTCCGCAAGCATGAAACCCAAAGACAATCACATCACTGGAATTGAACATCTATCTACCGAAGCCAGGAAAGCTCTCGATAGGAGAGTGAAGTGCCTTCCAGCAAGTAGTCGCCTGATGACAAGAGCACTGAAGGCGATGGAAGAGGCAGAGTGGATGAAAAAACAACTTATAAACCAAGAGTCTGCATCAAATGTCGAGAACTGTGAATCTTCTTCTAATGTTACAATGCCTGAAACAACAGATGTGGACAACCATGTCCCATCACAGAAGATGCCAACTACAGCCAGCTGTGATTTGAAAGAACGCTCAAAGAGTAACATACGCACTCAGCAATCATCAGATCTTCTGAGTTGTAAAGACGATGCAAATTTAGTCAAATCTGAAGATGAAGCTTCTTTGATATCTCAAGAACCTGTTACCTTTCGTTCATCCAAATGCAAACAAGAGAGTCACGCTTCTGATTCATCTTCTAGTTCTACTCCATCTTTGTGCTTAAAGATGGAAGATGTGGAAAACATGAAAGAAATAACCTTCAAATCACTAACAAATGAACAAAGTGGCCAGCCTTTGTCATTTCATCCTGATGCAAACTATAAGTTTAGCACATTCCTAATGATGCTCAAGGATATGCACGATAGCCGGGAAAAAGATGGAACCGCATTGGTAATAGAACCGTTACCCATAAATGAACTTATTAAAGAGGAGCCATCACTGATTCTGGACGTAAAGGATGAGATGAACACAGTGGATACGCAAAAATGTCAACTGGGCAAAATCACACCAAAACAGAAAATGAAGTCTGGGACAAATATGATCCCGGAAATTCAGCTAACCTCTACCATTTCAAAAAATGCTCAAAGACCAAGCAAAAAACATTGTTCGAAAAAGAAAACCACTGAGATTACAGCAAACATCCCCTTGAAAGATACATTTGACAAACTGGTATCTAATCACCACCTGCCCTCAGAAGAACCAGGCTCCAAGTTCTCAGCAAATGTGCCCAAAAAGCGTTGGCAAAGGTTTGACCAAGTCAGTAACAAAACGTTACATGTAGTCAAAGGTACTAGCATTCAACAAACCGAACAATTATCCTCAGAAAATTGTGATGTTTTGGTGGGTGATACAAATAAGTCTTGTCCTTTTGCGCCTGGGAAGGAAACTACCATCAATGCATCTGAAGTTACTCAAGACAGCTGTCAAAAAAATGACATCCCAACAGGTAAGGTAGTCAATGTAATCCATGCTAGCATCATTTAAGGATAATGTGTAGTCTTGTCGTTTCTAAGTGGGCTCAAAAATGTTTGTGCTTTTCACAGAATGCAAACGTATTAGAAAACCTAGCAAAAGACTCATAGAATGGACAGAGGAATACGATCAATTGTTTTCCACTAAGAAGAAAGCAAAAAAGAAACCTGAGTCCTTTACTAAGGTAGCTCAGTTTATGCTAGCTAATCAAGTTGGATGTGGTTTTCTTGTATGCTGTAACTCCCTTTAACATTCTGGCAACTGTTTAAAACTTATGAATAGGTTGAAAACAACAACTGTAGTGGCCCAGTGGAGAAAACATCTGGTGAAAGTATACAGAAACCTCAGGTGACAGAACAAGGTGTGTCAAGACCCCTGCCAGAATTACAGACTCCTCCTCCAGAAGACCTGTCTCGGAGCACTCCTTCAATAAATCCCACGCCATGTCAAGAGAGACAGGTGTTGTCTGTAGACACACTAACTCCACCTCCAGAAACAATCCCATCCCCATGTACTGAAATTTGTCATAAGGAGGAGCTTCAAAGACAAAATGCTTTAGCCATTGGTGAGTAGCTCTTTCTGAAAGTTTATGTAGTTATGAAGAAAGTCAGAAATGTTACGACAGTTAGGAAAGTAGTTTGCTATTTCGCAAACATTTCTGTTTTGCATTGGCCACATGTAGACCTATTGCAAGCCAGAACCATTACTTCTTATTTATTTTTAGGATTATCAGATAAAAATAAATCATTTTTCATCATTTAAATAGGTGATGGTGTATGTCTAAGCACAAAGAGACAACGGAAACCCACCAAAAAGATTCTAGAAAGCGCCATTGAAGCTGAACCAATTCTTGTCCCTAAGAGAAAGGTACTTGTTTAAATTATAACTATTTTAGAAAGTTTACTTTGATAGATAACTAGATAAAGAACATTTGTTATCAAAATACATATTTCTTGCAATTGCAGTCTAGTTTCTTTAGTTGGTCACATTTTTCTGTTTGGAGACCAATTCTCATTAATAACTAACTATTAACTACTACTTTATAAGTACTAATAAACAGCCAATATGCCAGTAATATGCATGCTAATAAGCAACTGGTTAATAGTGAGAACTGGTCCCTGAACTAAAGTGTTACTGTTTAGTCTAATGAATGAAAAATTGGGCTAATATTTATTATTATCATTCACAGGTGAAGTCACAGAAGATTTGCTCATCCGGACAATCTGCAAATTCAGGTTTGACCATTAAAAGCTTTTAAAATGTATGTGTTATTTTAAAATAAATCATAAAGTTAACATGATTATTGTAAAGGATTAGTTCACTTCCAGAACAAAAATGTACAGATAATTTACTCACCCCCTTGTCATCCAAGATGTTCATGTCTTTGTTTCTTCAGTCGTTATGAAATTATGTTGTTTGAGGAGAACATTTCACGATTTCTCTCCATGTAATAGACTTCTATAGTGCCTCCAAATATGAATTTCCAAAATGCAGTTTAAATGCAGCTTCAAAGGTCTCTAAACAATCCCAGCTGAAGAAGAAGTGTCTTACCTAGCGAAATGATCGGTAATTTATTTATTTTTTTAAAATACAGTTTACATACTTTTTAACCTCAAACGCTCGTTTTGTATAGCTCAGTCTGAACTCTTGTTTTTTTCTGGTCATGACAGTTAGGGTACGTCTAAAAACTCCCATCTCATTTTCATTTAAAATCGTCCTACATCGCTGCAGAAGAACCAACCCAAGTGAACATGCAAAGAAGATCAAACACCCTTTACAAAAAAAGGTAAAACAGCTATGTAGGAAGATTTTGAAGTTGGAGAAGAAAATGAGATGGGAGTTTTCCGACATACCCTAACTGTCTTGAACCGGAATACACAGAGTTCACGCAGAGCTAGACAAGACGAGCATTTGAGGATAAAAAGTATATAAATTGTAATTTTTTTTTTTACAAAATAACCAGTCATTTTGCTAGATAAGACTCTTCTTCAAACTCGTGGCCACCATAGAAGTCCACTATATGGAGGGAAATCCAGAAATGTTTTCCTCAAAGAACATTTCTTTACGACTGAAGAAAGAAAGACATGAACATCTTGGATGACAAGGGGGTGAGTACATTATCTGTAAATTTTTGTTCTGGAAGTGAACTACTCCTTTAAGACATGGCTGGCAACCAGAGACAATTCCAGGACCCTGTTTCTTGAAAGTTGTTCATAGAGACCATTGCCACCAAATGATATGTAAACTGATACTGATTTGGGTTAAAATCCATTAGAGGAGGCTTTCATAATGCCAGCAATCAGTGAATTATCATCAGTTATGTCAAATCATGAGTTTTTCTTCCTTTGATGATAGAAATGTGAAGAAGACTCAACCTCAAATAATCTTTTGGAAACAAGATGTCTCAAATCTAAAGCAGGGATTTTTTTGGGGGTACTAGAAGAGCTGAGATAGGCTGCCACTAAACATTTTTTGTAAACAGTAATTTAATCTTTTCAGCATTTTTATTTGGTGCCTTGATTGTCTTTTGAATAAATCTATGTTTCAATTGTGTTGTAAATGAAGGGATGGGACAGCAGTCATCAAAAATTAAGAACAAGCTGTCTTTTGAGTCAGTTGACACACCAACTGCCCCAATCCAAAAAGACACAGAGATGGAGACAGAAGTTGCCCCTGCAATGCCTCATGCAGTTAACCCAGAAACAGCTGAGGATGGCTCAGAGGATCTCAAATGCTCAGGTCCAGAGGTCAGTAAAATTAAGTCTTATACTTCTGTTATTTTTTAGTGGCCACTTCATTAGGTACACCTATACAGCTGCTTCATAATGCAAATTTCTAATCAGCCAATCATACGGCAGCAGAAGCACACAGGCATGGTCAACAGGTGGATGTCATAACAACATCATCTTTGGCCTTTGTAGGTATTGGTGGCGTGCATTATAAAGTGGCCACTATGACTACCTTACCTTCTTACATAGTCTGTTTACATTAATTAATCTGATTTCTAAAAACACAGTGACATGCAGTATTCAGTACCACAATACAAATAATTAAATGAAAATCATTTAAATCAACCTTCCTAAATGCTCACTTATTTAACTAACCTGAATATGTGGCATTTACTTTAGATAGTTGAATCTAGTGATGGATTGTGTTCTGAAAGAGAAGCAAATTCACAACCTGATGAAGGAGTCTCAGATAAAAGGTTCTCAGGGGAGAAGGGTGGCAGCACTTTACTCAAGGAGAATGTGTGTCAGGTAGGTGTGTTAAAACTCCTTCACACCACTAAAGGTAACTGTAATGATAACTATATTAGTTTTCACACAAACAGATAACTGTTATGTCATCTGCCACTTTAAGCACTTAAGCTTGTTAAAATCGTGTGAATTCTGTATGACTCAATGTTTTATTTGTTAATTTTTCTTAATTTGTTTATTGTTATAACTGTGGTGTGGACTTTGCGATTATCGATATTAATATTTATCATTTAACTTTTATTGTCTACCTTTTATTGACACAGCAACACATACAATCAAACTACAGTTAGCATAGAATTAAAACTAATATCGCAAGTTCATAGTTTTTGTAGTAGTGAATCTCCCTTACCAAACTGGTGTTTATTTTGTCTAACAATTATTGTTACTAGTAAAGGAAGATTAAACAGAAATGGCTAAATTATCACAATAATTACATTACATTTTGGTCTTTATTGTGACAGTGTATAGGAGACAGGAAATGAAGTGGGCGAGAGAGAGGGGGTGTGATCGGGAAAGGTCCTCGAAGCGGGATTCGAACTTTTGCATCAATTATCAATTTATGTCGGCTATCGGCACCAACATCACAATAAATATTGACAATAACCTGTATTTTTATTTTGTGTGGGGCGGTTTTCAGAGACTTAAAGCTGTGACGAAACAAAAAGTAGCAAGAGATCTTTGTTTTATGATGTACATCCATGTGAAATTGATTATCGAGGAAAGAAAAAAAAATGTAAGTTCGGGACTAAATAAAATAAAATAAAATTCTTGATAAAATTGTAAGAAAGGGCAGGGTTTATGTGGACTAAATGATTGGAGAACTCTGCCATTCATCACCAGAGAGAGGTCTGTCGTTTTACCACAAAATCAAGACATTTTGATTAAGAATTATTAGGTCAGTTTAAAACAAAACAAAACAAAAAACATAAAAATAAAAATTAAACATGAATGGATGAATGCATGGATAGATTGTTCACAGTAAGATCTAGAACATGCATTTAAAAAATAGGGTATATTTTCATTTAATGCCGACTTTAACCATAGAAAACTGAAAGAGTCAAATCATTTTCAATTGGAAAAACTTTTAACAATATATAAAGAGAGAGCTCACCCAAAAATTACAATTCTGTCATTAATTACTCACCCTCATGTTGTTCTAAACCCGTAAGACCTTTGTTCATCTTCAGAACACAAATTAAAGGGGTGCTATTATGATTTTTCACTTTTTGAATTTTAGTCAGTGTGTGGTGTGTATCTTTGGGCATAAAAAAGTTACAAAGTTACAAATCTCAAAGTCCACTCCAAAGGGAGATATTTCGTTTTTAAAAAATATCTGTAAAAGAACTACAACGAACGCCTCCTTTGGACTACAACGTTTGTTTTCCGCATGCAATGATGTCACAACGCGGTCCATTAGAATATCATTAAATGAAATCCCGCCTATGGAAATTCGAATTGTTGGGGGCTGGGTAGGGACAAGGTAGGGAATTAGCTATCTTTAGCGATGCAGCGTGGAGAGCCGCTTCAATGGTATAAACACAAGAATTGACCAGAGTGGCCTCTTCAGAGCTGTAACACGCTACAGACGTGTGCAGTACAGGGAGTCGAAACACATGCCAGACCCGCAAGCTACTCTGGTTGCCGTGTCGGAGCTGTAACGCGCTGCAGAGTTGTGCAGTGTGTGGTAAGAGATTTATTCATCATACAGTGTAGATAGCTTCATTTATAACACAAATGTTTTTTAAAATGCATAAACCTGCACTAGAATAGGCTAGGCTAATCAGTGATGTTCTTTGATAATGTTTGGCTGCTTTATGCCTTATGCTGGAGCTGGTTTCGGGCAATGAAAATAAGTATGTAAATAATTAAATGAATTAGCACGATAATATCATGTATCAGTGATCTCGCAGGCTGACGACAGAACCCAAAACTACTGTAGCGTATTACTTACTCACCCTCCATGCATCCGAGGTGTATATGACTTCCTTCTTTCAGACGAATGCAATCAGAGTTATATTAAAATTTATCCTGGCACTCCCAAGCTTTAGAATGACATAGATGGATGTTTCTCTTCATCAATCCAAAACAAATCCAATAATGTGCATCCATCCATAATAGAAAGTACCTCACACGGCTCTAGGGGAGTCAATAAAGGCCTCCTGTAGCGAATCGATGCGTTTTTGTAAGAAAAATATCCATATTTAAAACATAAGAATCACTTTAATCTAGCATGCACTAACAGTTGTACACGGAACTTGCTTCTTTGACAAGGGGCGTGGCAGTACTGAAATACCGTCTAAGCTATTCGCCAATCATAACGCAGTGGGAGAGCTAACCAATCACAAACACATTTAATTTTTCAGAAGGCGGCCTTCATTAAATCGGAACTAATCAAGCCATTTGTGCCAGGCTGGGAGAAATGTATTGTATTAATGTAAATTATGTTAAAAATAAAGCGTTTTTAGAACCACCAAGGAAAAAAACTTGTTCTAGTACAACCCTCCAAAAAATTAAGAGCATAATAGAACCCCTTTAAGACATTTTAGATGAAAACCGAGAGCTTTTTCACCCTTCATAGACATCAACATTCTATAAACATTCTATTCAAAACCCAGAAAGGTAGTAAGGACATTGTTAAAATAGTCCATGTAACATCAGTGGTTCAACTGTTAAGAAGCTACAAAATATTTTTAGTGCACAAAGAAAACAACACATGTATGGTAGTCTCCTAAACATGTGGCGAGGACTGACACAGAAGAGAAGAAATAGAATAAAGTTGAATAAAGTCATTATTTTAGTTTTATTTGCCCACTAAAAGTATTCCCGGAGCATCATAACATTGAAGGAGAAGTTCACTTCCAGAATAAAAAATTACAGGTAATTTACTCACTTGACATCCAAGATGTTCAAGTCTTTCTTTCTTCAGTCAATAAGAAATTATGTTTCTTATGGAAAACATTTCAGGAAGGTTCTCCATATATTGGACTTCAATGGTGCCCTCAAATTTGAACTTCCAAAATGCAGCTTCAAATGGCTCTAAACGATCCCAGCCGAGGAAGAAGGATCTTATCTAGCGAAACGATCTGTCATTTTCAAAACAAATTGACAATATATATACTTTTTAACCTCAAATGCTTGTCTTGACTCATCTCTGCGATGGGTAGTCTCTGTTATCCGGTTCAATACAGTTGAAAACTCAACATTTCATTTTTCAACGTCAAAATCGTCCTACATCACTGTTTTTTTTTGTAAAAGGCGTTTGATCATCTTTGCATGTTTACTTTGTAAACACTGGGTTGTGCAGCAATGTAGGACGCTAGTCAGAAATGGGTGTTTTTTGACATAACCTAACTGTATTGACCGCATTGAACCGGAAAAAAAACAAGACAACAACTCAGACAAGACGAGCGTTTGAGGTTAAAAAGTATGTTTCGAAAAAATGACAGATCGTTTTGCTAGATAACACCCTTCTTCCTTGGCTGGGATCATTCGGAGCCATTTGAAGCTGTATTTAAACTGCATTTTGGAAGTTCAAACTTGGGGGCACCATTTAAGTCCATTATACAGAGATAATTCCTGATTTTTTTTTTATCTCAAGAAACATAATTTCTTATCGACTGAAGAAAGAAAGACATGAACATCTTGAATGACAAAGGGGTGAGTAAATTATCTCTATTTTTTTGTTCTGGAAGTGAACTTTTCTTTTAAGGTTGAACTGCTGATGTCACACAGACTATTTTAACAATGTCCTTACTACATTTCTGGGCCTTGAACATGTCAGTTGCGTTGCTGTCTATGCAGGTTCAGAAAGCTCTTGGATTTCATCCATAATATCTTAATTTGTGTTCCGAAGATGAACAAAGTTCTTGCGGGTTTGGAATGTCATGAAGGTGAGTAATCAATGATAGAATTTACATTTTTGGGTGAACTATGGCATTAAAACTAAAAGTGGAGTGATCGATATTAGGATGTTTTAGCAAATTGATTTTTCCAATCATTTAAAATATTAAGTTTACTAAATCCAGTTGATGGTATACATTAGGACACACCTTAATGACCACCTCTGCTGTTTCTGAAGGCATGTGAGAAGCAAGGAGATCTTCTTCTGTGTGAAGGGCAATGCTGTGGGTTGTTCCATCTACAGTGCACTGGCCTGAATGAGCCTCCTGCAGGGAAATTTTTATGTCAGGAGTGCACGTCTGGTAAGAGCCAGCTTCATAATTCACACATCAACAATTTAAAAAAAGTCTTGATGTAATTTTACAGTTTTACTGCCCTTTGATAGCTGGTTTGTGAATATTTTACTAGGTATACACTCGTGCTTTTCTTGTAAGAGCATGGGTGAGGACGTCAGGCGCTGTATGCTTCCAGGATGTGGGAAGTTCTATCATGGGGAGTGTGCTGCCAGCCATGCACCCACAGTACCTCTGAACCGGGCTTTTCGATGCCCTCTCCACGCCTGCTTGTCGTGTTTCATCGCAAACCCTACTAATCCATCTGTATCTAAAGGTTTGTTGTGCTTAGAGTAGTTACATTCTATATCAGGTGATGCTACATATGAGGGCTGGTTTACATTCATCATGCACTAAATGACTGAGAATCACAAACACTGGACTTTCAAGTTGTTTCAACACAACATGTCAAACAACTCATACAGAAACTCCCCTCATTGCTAGGAGATACTAACAGCTTCCGTCAGCGCAAATCCTCTTTTGGTGTTATAAAACTACTCTTAGGATTTTCTGAAGACGCGCAGTGAAAAATGAATGATGAAAAGGTACGGACGGTCATTTTTGCGGCTGATCTTATCGCATATGCATTTGTAAGAGTTTACCTTTCAGGTGCAAAATTTATGGGAGGAAATTTATGTCATGCAACATGATTTACTAAGATTTGCAGTAGTCACTAACATCGACTAACTAACCTCTTATGGAAGCCTATGGTAATTGTGACTTTTTATCTTGCAATTCTGACTTTATTTCTCGCAATTCTGTAAAATGAAGTCAGAATTGAGTGATATAAACTCACATTTGCAAGTTATAAAGTCAGAATTGCAAAATACAAACTCACAATTGTGAGATAAAAACTCACAAATCTGGCTTTTTTGTCAGAATTGCGTGATATAAGCTGCAAATCTGAGAAATAAAGACTTTTTAAAATCAGATTTGTGAGTTTTTATCTTGCAGTTCTGACTTTATAACTGTATAACTTTATGAATTCATAGAAAAGGTCAGAATTGCAAGAAAAAGGAAAGAAGTTTTTATCCTCCAATTATTACTTTATTTTTTGCAATTGTGAGATTATATCAAACAATTCTGAGAAAAAAAGTCACAATTGTGAATTTATATCTCACAAATCTGACTTTATATCACACAATTGCGAGTTAAGTCAGAATTGAGAGATATAAACTCAAAAATTCTCTTTTTCCCCCTAAAAACTGGACTTTACAACTCGCAATTGCGAGTTTATATCTTACAAGTCTGAGAAAAAAAGTCATAATTGCAAGAAATTGCAAGACACAAACTTAATTTAAAAAAAAATTGTGAGTTTATATCACACCATTCTGAGGAAAAAAGTCAAAATTGTGAGTTTATGTCTCACAATTCTGACTTCGTAACACAATTGTGAGTTGTTAAATCAGAACTGTGAGATTTAAACGCCGAAATTCTGGGGGTGTTTTCCCCTTAAAATTGGACTTTACAACTTGCAGTTGAGAGTTTATATCTTACAATTCTGAGAAAAAAAGTCATAATTGCAAGAAAAATTCAGAACTGCGAGATATAAATTATGAGAAAAAGTCAGAATTGTTTTTATCTCACAATTTTGAGTTTGTATCACACAATTCTGAGAAAAAAATCAAAATTGTGAGTTTATATCTTGCTATTCTGACTTTATAAGTTTATGAGTTTATATCACGCAATTCTGAGAGAAAAAAGTCAGAATTGTAAGATAAAAGTCGCAGTAACCTTTTTTAATTTTTTTTATTCAGTGGCAGAAACAGGCTTCCATACCCTCCGGACTGCAAATCACCACAATAAATAAATAAATTAATGAATTAATCAAACACAATAGAACACTAACAACTAAAATCATTTGAAATTTAATTAAAATTAATTAAAAAAAAATTTTTTTAATTAATTAGGCATCAAAACATAATCTGAAACCAAAAACCAATATGGTACCAACTTATCACACTAACAAGCATCTAAATCACTCATATTTCAAATTTGCATGCTTTTATTATTAAATTTACTGTATTTTGTGTTTCAGGCCAGCTAACCCGCTGTATCAGATGCCCTGTGGCATATCATGCCAATGATTTCTGCATACCTGCTGGGAGTGTCACACTCACCGACAGCAACATTGTGTGTCCCAATCACTTCACACCAAGAAAAGGCTGCCGCAACCACGAGCATGTCAACGTCAGCTGGTGCTTCGTCTGCTCAGAAGGTTAATTCAGCTGCCTTGGACACCAATTTCCATTACAATTTGCACTTCTGATTTTATGTGCACTAAATAATTTATTTTAAATGACATTTAAAATCTTTGATGTCTCCCTTTCATGTTAACTTTAATATGACCTCATCAGAAACATTTCCTCATCCAAAACAGTTCCTCTCTACATCTGTATCACTTCTCTCTACAGGAGGTAGTCTGCTGTGTTGCGAGTCATGTCCTGCGGCGTTTCACCGAGAGTGTCTGAATATCGACATGCCCGAAGGCAGCTGGTACTGCAACGACTGTCGTGCTGGAAAGAAACCGCACTACAAGGAGGTAGTGTGGGTGAAAGTTGGCCGCTACAGGTCAGCAACCACAAAACCCACTCTTAACTTCCTAACATTTAATGTCATCAATTCCTGGCTTTTACAGTCATTGTACACAACAGCTTCTGCTCTATTTGATAGATGGTGGCCGGCAGAGGTTAGCAATCCCAAAGACATTCCTGATAATATCCTACGCATGAGACACGATGTCGGAGAGTTCCCAGTTCTTTTCTTCGGCTCTAATGATTACCTGTGGACTTACCAAGCCCGAGTTTTCCCTTACATGGAGGGTGATGCCAACAGTAAAGAGAAAATGGGAAAGGGGGTTGATTCTACCTATAAGAAAGGTATATTTTGCACTATTGCTTTTCTAAGCGATCAGATTAACATTTTTAGTGAACAAAAATTGTGTTAAAATCGATCAGTCAGTAGAGTCCAAAACACTGACTTTCATTTTTATAGACCAAAAAAAATTTTTCACAATTTTTGAATGTTAAATCTGGTTCAGCATTGGAAGAAGCTGCAGTAAGGTTTAAAGAACTGCAGGCTGAGAAAGAACTGCGGCAGCTGCAGGAGGACAGACGAAATGACAAGAAACCTCCACCATACAAACATATTAAGGTACTTGATCCTACAAGACACACTATAAGATTGATTGCTAGCTTTATATAAAGCTGTTACAAGTCTTAACTTGGTCAATCCCTTAGGTGAACAAACCAATTGGCAAAGTGCTGATCATCTCAGCAGACCTTTCGGAGATTCCACGCTGCAATTGCAAAGCATCGGATGAGAACCCCTGCGGTATGGATTCGGAGTGCATCAACCGCATGCTGCTGTATGAGTGTCACCCACAGGTGTGTCCCGCAGGTGAGCGCTGCCAGAACCAGTGCTTTACCAAACGACAGTACTGCCAAGTGGAGATCTTCAGAACGCTCTCTCGAGGCTGGGGGCTGCGCTGTGTGCACGACATCAAAAAGGTAACATTTAATGACATATTAAAGGGTTACTCCACCCCAAAATGTTGTCATTAATCACTTACCCCCATGTCATTCCAAACCCGTAAAAGCTTAGTTTGTCTTTCGAACACAATTTAGGATATTTTGGATGAAAACCGGGAGGTTTGTGACTGTCCATTGACTGCCAGGTAAATACCACTATCAAGACCTAGAAAAGTATGAAAAACATTGTCAAAATAGACCATCTGCCATCAGTGGTTCAATCTGAATTTTATGAAGTGACAAGAAAAAAAAAATGAAATTGTTGAATAAAATAGTTTTTTTTTTCTTTGCATAAAAAAAGTATTCTCGCGCTTTATAAAATTCAGATCGACCCACTGATGGCAGATGGACTATTTTGCCGATCTTTCATACTTTACTGGGTCTTGAAAGTGGTATTTACCTGGCAGTCAATAGGACAGTTACAAGTCTCCCGGTTTTCATCCAAAATATCTTAAATTGTGTTCCGAAAGACGAACAAAGCGTTTACAGGTTTGGAACGACATGGAGGTAAGTGATTAATGACAAAATTTTCATTTTGAGGTGGAGTAACCCTTAAAGTTTTTTTTTTCCAAAACCTGAGCTAATTTAAAATATTCTTCACGTGCAGCAACAGTTGGTGGAAGTATCCGCTTTTTAGTGCATTGGCATAATTTACATTTACTCACTCCACTAACATGGATGGACCGATGCTGAAGTCAAGGCACTTCTCCATCCTCCAGTTGTTGAATGCTGCGACTAAATGACGCTGCTGTCGGCTGGCTTACATCACTTCAGAGTTCCCACTGGTGGTGCAAATGCAACCAGGAAAACAGCCCTAGTTCTCAGGGGACTTCACTGGTGGCTAGTTCCTATAGCTGAGTTCCTGTAACTACCTAGTGTGAAAGCCCATTTCATGCACGCCACACAAAGAGAAGCCAAAGGCATACTTCCCTTGTCTGTTTTCAGCACAGTCTGCTGATGTCCGATTTTTGTGTCTGTGAAGACTTGTGCATAATCAACAGTGCATGTAATAGTGCTTTAAACAGTCAAAACAAAGGTCCATTAGCTACTGCATACATAGGACCCTATGAAATCCTTTTTTTTTTTCAAAATTCTGTTTTTTCCATTTTTATTTTTCTGCAGTCTGTTTTAATGGCTAAAAAATATATATATATATATATATATGAATCAATAAAATCATAAAACTTACACAATTTAACAGTAATTTAGTTTAACAATATGAATACGTTTGGCCCTATGAAATACATTTTTATTTTTTACCAAATTCTGTTTTATATAATTTTTTAAGATTCCATTTTAATGGTTTTATTACATTTTAATTATCAAAAGCATATCTAATTGATCAATATTATGAATATTTTTTGTTTTATCAGTGACGGAAAAATCTGAAGGCCGTCCGTCATTTTGACAGATTACACTGAGTGTGATCTATTGTAAAATTGTAGCTGTAATTCCCACCCCTGTCCAGTTGGTGGCGAGTGCGCTGCAGCGTAGCAGCAGAGCGTGGGATACAGAACAAAAACGAAACTATCGCAAATGTTTTCTATGTTTTTCTATGCGTTTGATTACGCACAGACGAGTACACAGAAGCTACAACGATCTATCACGCCACATTTTGTTGTTTTTAAACCCTGCGCTGTCATCCTGTAGGTTCATGATTAAAAATGAAAATGTGAAAAAAAGCAATTAATGTGTTATTCTAATTAAAATATGAAAATTATAAATATCTATAAGTTAAATCAAACTTTTATTTTGATTGGTTGCTGTGAAAACCTTTAAGTTTAAAACCTTTAAGTTATATTTGCATATGGTATGATAGTAGTTTTTCTAAAACAAACAAACAAACAAGAAAAAGAAAGCGGTAAAATGCTCATCAAGTGACTCTCAGACCAGTTCTAGAGATTATGTTTATGTGGGGCTGAAAACATTTTTTCTATATGCTTCAGTATGTGTGTAGTAAACGAAACTGCACATCTGCGCCATTCATTCACACAGAGACACACAGAACCTGCTCGGCAACCACTTTGTAACCACAACAGTTTCTGAGAAACTATTTTTCCATACATAGCCTATTTCTACAATTAGTCCATCCCCTCCCCCTTAAAACATATCTATAGAGAGCCGGTGTGAATTTGGATATAAATAGCTTGTTTGCTCAGTCTGCTTTCTAACAAATTCTTTGTTTTTAATCCTCAACCCAAGGGAGGATTTGTTAACGAATATGTTGGAGAGGTGATTGACGAGGAAGAATGTCGTGCCCGGATTAAACATGCTCAGGAGAACAATATTGGCAATTTCTACATGCTTACATTGGACAAGGTGAGAATTTGAATACAACACTAGTTTAATTTTTCTGTGATATCTGTTATGGGAAAATGAATGTGTTCCTTTGCGGTTTCTGGAAGGATCGAATTATTGATGCCGGGCCCAAGGGAAATGAAGCTCGTTTTATGAACCACAGTTGTCAGCCAAACTGCGAGACTCAAAAATGGACGGTCAACGGAGACACACGTGTTGGGCTTTTTGCGCTTACAGATGTCCCTGCTGGTAAGTCAAATGTCATTGTTATGTGGAAGATATTGTAGTACAGCATCGCATTTAAACTGCTAATGCAAAAACATTTAAGTGCTGATGTTTTCTTCCAAGGCACTGAGTTAACATTCAACTATAACCTTGAGTGTCTGGGCAATGGGAAGACAGTGTGCAAGTGTGGTGCATCTAACTGCAGTGGATTCCTGGGAGTGAGGCCAAAAGTAAGGAGTTGATCCCCAGAGGTTATCTTTTGTACAGTATAATATTATGCCATAATTAAAGACTGATAATTGGTTTGACCAATATGTTTTTCTTGGAAATATACATATTTTAGAATTATTATTATTGTTAATGGCATTATTATTAACATTAAAAAATACTGGGAAAACCTATTACCAATCTATAGTAAAAATAATTAGAAAAATGTAAATTAAAAATAATTATTATTATTATCAATATTAATAAAGGAAAAAATACAGAGGAAAACCAATGACCTGTCTATATGGTAAAAAAAAATATAGAAAAACAAATACCGAACGGACACTGAAACAAAAACAAAACTGATATAATTTTCTAATGTAAACAAGTTTCACAGTAACATTTTTGGTATCCAAATCAAATTCAGTATTCCTTTCTGCTTCAATAAGTGATTGTAGTTAAACATGTGAACTCTGTGTCTCAGAACAACCCCCCATCAGATGATAAAGGCCGTAAACTGAAGAAGAAGTCTCAGATGAAGCGCAAATCCCAGCAGGAAGTTATCAAGGAGCGGGAAGATGAGTGCTTTAGCTGTGGAGATGGAGGACAGGTTGTGTCCTGCAAAAGGCCAGGCTGTCCTAAGGTTTACCACGCCGATTGCCTCAATCTCACCAAGAGACCTGCAGGTCAGTCTTGAAGAATTTCACAATTCTCTATGCCAGTATCTTTAAAAAGAATGCCAAATCACCATAAATGAAGATCATACGTGATCATACGTGTTCTGAAATTATACAACAATTTTCTGTGAGTGTGAATTTATAAATGAAATTTAAATGGATAGTTGACCCAAAAATAAAAATTCTGTTATTAATTATTGTCATTCCAAACCTGTAATTTGGAACTCAAATTCTGATATTTTTGATGAAATCCAAGAGCTTTCTGACCCTGCATAGACAGCAGTGCAGCTGACACGTTTAAGGCCCAGAAAGGTAGTAAGGAAACTGATAAAATAGTCCATGTGACACGCATTCGTCGTGGTACTGACAACACGCGTCGAAGACCGACAGGGATGAGAAGAAATTAAATAAATTAAGAAGTTAAATAAAGTCGTTATTTTTGTTTTCTTTGCCCACAGAAAGTATGTCACATGGACTATTTTAACCTTGCCCTTACTACCTTTCTGGGCCTTGAACATGGTAGTTGTGTTAGTAGCTCTCAAATTTCATCAGAAATATCTTAATTTGTGTTCTGAAGATGAACAAAGGTTTGGAACAACATAAAGGTGAGTAATTAATTTAAATTTTAATTTTTGGGTGATCCATCCCTAAAAGTTAATATTCACTGCTAATTAAGACAAAATGATATCTGATTCGTTTTTGAGTCAGATCTTTTCAGTGAATCAACTGATCTGATTCACATATCCAATCTAAATGTTCACTGACTCAGTGATCCACACACAGCTGTTAACAACTCACTGGAGGGGAAGATTATCAGCGAATAACTTGTTTTGCGTTTCAGGCCGTTGGGAGTGTCCTTGGCATCAGTGTGACTTGTGTGGGCAGGAAGCAGCTTCCTTCTGTGAGATGTGCCCTAGCTCCTATTGTGTCGAACATCGAGACGGCATGCTTTTTATATCCAAACTGGATGGCCGCTTGTCATGCAGCGAGCATGACCCCTGCGGCCCTGAGCCTCTGGAGCCTGGCGAGATTCGTGAATATCCTACGGAACTCATGACACCATACCCTATAAACTTCATCAGAGCCGGCAAAACCAAATCCACAACCCTAAACACTAAGACTGTCCCGAAGGATCCCTCTCCCCCTGATGTAGCCCCTCATGCCTCCGTTAGCCCCTCCAGCAGCCCTCCACCACTTGACATCTCTTTGAACTGTGCATATTCACCAATTTCTTCATATGGAGAAGAAAAGGAAGAAGAGGGAGAAAGTTTGGTGCTATTAGAAAGGGATGGTGAGAAAAGTGTAACTCAAGATAACTCGGAACGATTGAGGATGAAGAAGAAAACCGAAGTATGAAGGTTTAATCTAATGACCTGAGGTTTACATTTCCCAATAGACCTCTTTGTAGCCATGTTTTCTCACACTACTTTCTCTGAGGGTATCTGATGTACATCAACTTCTCACTGCAACATACTTGAAGATGGTTTGCATCTCCATTAGTAATCTCTTGGACGAACAGGACACAGATTGACAAGGCTGACTCAAACACTGATTGAACAGGACCCACTTCATACAGCGTTATGCGATATCAGATTGTGGCCAATGTTACATTTTTCTTGCTACGTCTGGGACTATAAAAGATGTTGAACATCACAAAAACGCAACAGTGAAGAGAATGAAGATACAGTATTTAGGGAAAGGAATATATTTTTCCTTGGAAATTCCATTGCCTTCTTTATTAAGTCAAATAATAATGACTATAAACTCATTTACCAAAACTCATTTGTGCTGTATATTTGCTCTGTGAGCAAATGGTACAGAATTTAAGCTTAGGGTAAATTTTACTATTAAGTGGTTCCTAAAAACTGCCTGGTCAAAAAAAGGCACCATTTGGGGTTTAATATGCTAGTTATTGCTGTGATTAATATGTTTCTGGCATGTTATAAGTTTGGCAACAGTTCTGTTAACCCAAACTGGTACACTGCATAGCTTTTAATTTCTTAAACAACCATGTCGGAAGTTACAATGGGGGAAAAAAAATATTTTATCCCCTGCTGATTTTGTATGTTTGCCCACTGACAAAAAGATCAGTCTATAAATTTAATGGTAGGTTTATTTTAACAGTGAGAAACAGAATAACAACAAAAAAATCCAGAAAAACGCATTTCAAAAAAGTTATAAATTGATTTGCATTTAAATGAGTGAAATAAGTATTTGATCCCCTATCAATCAGCAACTCCCACGTGTCTTTTATAAAGGTACCGAACTGAGATTAGGAGGGAGTGCTCCTAATCTCAGCTTGTTACCTGTATAAAAGACACCTGTCCACAGAAGCAATCAATCAATCAGATTCCAAACTTTCTACCATGGCCAAGACCAAAGAGCTGTCGAAGGATGTCAGGGACAAGGTTGTAGACCTACACAAGGCTGGAATGGGCTACAAGACCATTGCCAAGCAGCTTGTTGAGAAGGTGACAACAGTTGGTGCGATTATTTGCAAATGGAAGAAACATAAAATGTTTGTTAATCCATGTCGGTCTGGGACTCCATGGAAGATCTTACCTCGTGGAGTTTCAGTGATCATGAAAACGGTGAGGAATGAGCCCAGAACTACACGGGAGGATCTTGTCAATGATCTTAAGGCAGCTGGGACCATAGTCAACAAGAAAACAATTGGTAAAACACTACGCCATGAAGGACTGAAAGCCTGCAGCTCCCGCAAGGTCTTCCCGCTGATTCAGAGGAGAACTAGGTGAAAGTGTTGTAGCCAGGTGAGACCAAAATCAAGCTCTTTGGGATCAACTCAACTCGCCATGTTTGGAGGAGGAGGAATGCTGCCTATGACCCCAAGAACACCATCACCACTGTCAAACATGGAGGTGGAAACAGTATGCTTTGGGAGTGTTTTTCTGCTAAGGGGACAGGACAACTGCACCGCGTCAAAGGGACGATGGACGGGCAATGTACTGTCAAATCTTGGGTGAGATCCTCCTTCCCTCATTGAAAATGGATCATGGATGGGTATTCCAGCGTGACAATGACCCAAAACACACGGCCAAAGCAACAAAGGAGTAGCTCAAGAGGAAGCACATTAAGGTCCTGGAGTGGCCTAACCAGTCTCCAGACCTTAATCCCATAGAAAATCTGTGGAGGGAGCTGAAGGTTCGAGTTGCCAAACGTCAGCCTCGAAACCTTAATGATTTGGAGAGGATCTGCAAATAAGAGTGGGACAGAATCCTTCCTGAGATGTGTGCAAACCTTGTGGCCAACTACAAAAAAACGTCTGACCTCTGTGATTGCCAACAAGGGTTTTGCCGCCAAGTACTAAGTCATGTTTTGCAAAGGGGTCCAATACTTATTTCACTCATTGAAATGCAAATCAATGTATAAGTTTTTTGTTGTTATTCTGTCTCTTACTGTTCAAATAAACCTACCATTCAAATTATAGACTAATCATTTCTTTGTCAGTGGGCAAATGTACAAAATCAGCAGGGGATCAAATAATTTTTCCCCCACTGTACACCAAAGACGTGTCACTTGTATAGTTTTGAGTGGGGAAAAATGCAACGCTCATTATGGCCGCTCTATTGAAGGAAGCCCCACCCTCTGAGTAAAAGAGCCAATCACTAATCGGTAAAGTCAGCGCATCACTACAGAAGTCCCGGTTGCTACAGAAACAGTCAGTGTTCTGAGACGTGCGTTTAGGACTGTGCATGCGCACTGGCTGATCTAGCCTGAAAAACAGGGTTTTTTTTTAATGCTATTGGAGCATAAGGAACAACATTTATGAAGCAGATTTCATTGGTGATTTCTACCATGAAATTTAATCATAAGCTTGGTGAACAGTTTTGGAGAATTTTATGTTTTTCCATTCAAAAAGATAGGAGCTACATGTCATCTCAAAGATGGCCACCGAGTGAAATGACTTGTTTTAAAGGGACTTTTGGATATGCCCATGTACATATTACTGGATGACGATGTCAAGATTCATTGTGCCCAAATTGTGAAAGATTGGACACCAGTCCTGTGGGGAAAAACGTAACATGCCAGAAAAATTTTAATCACTGCAATAATACTTCAATCTTAAAATCTAAAAATCTTAAAATATTTGCTTATTTAAATCTAGACAGCAACTTTTTTTTGGCCAGGCAGTTTATTAAAGCCCTTAGTATACCTCGGTTTTTACGCAAAGGCTATATGGATACAGTGCGTGTCATGTAAATTTGAAATAGTACAGTTTTTATTGGTTCTAGAAAGAAATAGTGCAGACACTGGACAAAAATGAACGTTTTTAGCATGCAAGTACTGTATCCCCTGTGTTTGTGTACACTATCAAATGAAGTTCACTGTGCATTTGTCTGTACATGTACGCTAAGCATTTGCGTCCAAACTGAAGTTTACTTTGGACTTAAGAGTGCAGTAAATTGTGATCGTAATTAATAAGATTAAAATATCAGTGTCTCGATCCTAGGCAACTGTTTAAATAACTTGAAGACTATCATTTTGAAGCACTTTTGTATAATAATCCAAATTCGCCTGCTAACATGTTAGGACAAAAGCAGAATATTTAGAAGTATGCATATAATTTATTTAAGATCATTTAGGAAATTTACCCAGAATTGTCTTTAAATTAATATTTGCCAGACTGGCACAAAATCCAGAAAAACTTGAGGCAATCTACAAAGGATGTGTTTTGATTTATCATATCCACTTAGGAACAGATACTCCCAAAATTCCTTGGTGTAAATTATTCTGTGACTTTAAAGGTGAACTGTGTGGTTTTGTAAGCACTTGTGGCATCTAACAGTTACAAAATTTTCAAACAAACAGGAAGTCCTGTCCCAACTTGAAGTGCAACTAAGTCTCTTAACTGGACTAGTCAGATAAGCAAAAGACGGTCTGCTCTGTCTTGCTGTATACATTTTTATACATTAAATCTATATGGGAGAAGGTGACAGGCTTTGCCTGATAATTAAACACTCCCAGTCAAATCTTTGACATTTAGTGAATTCATGTTAAATTTTCCATAAAGGCTGATACCTAAAATGATTTGAATGAACATACAATTTGAACTGAATCCTTGTAGTGTAAAACACTATTACTGGCAACAAACGCCCTTTGTAGTCTTCTGTGAAGCTAATGTATAGGACAAATGATTGTTGCTTGTTGCATGTCTACTCCTGAAATTTCTCTGCTGGTTTTCCTCACCCCCATTCAACTGATCAAGTGTTCTTGAACAGCATTTCAAATTTTTTCCTAAACTGTATTTATGTATATAATTGCACTTAATAGTTTTAACGCTGCTCTAAGAGTCATTCCACTTAAGTATATTTCAGACAAATTTCAGGCAAAAGGGAAAAAAATATCTGTTGCCTTGTTAGAGATTTTAATTGTGCTGTAGTGCTTTGTACAGAATAAACAACAGTACACATTTGTTGCTTCCTGGTTGCTGTTTTTACCACCTCCCTGTATAAAGTTTGATCATCTTTGTACTTTTTAATTTGTTTATTGCATTTGACAGTCATTAATTGTCCTTAATTAAATGTGAGTAGAACTGTTTAACTGTAAATCTCACAAAAAAAAACTGTCAACAAATGCTTGGGTGATATTTCACCCCAAAATAAAAACAAATTATATTTTGCACAAAGACAATGAAGTCTATTTTAGGATAATTAAAATGTTTTGAATTGCAACATTAATTGCATGACAATTAGGCACATTTCCACATGCAATTACTTTCAGCCTACATTAGGGCAGAAAAAACACCATTCTCATTACTGTAACACAAAACACTTATATGTATATGGTAAATTGTAAGTAGATATAATGGTAGCATTAATTGTATATATACTAATAATAAAAGCTTAAAGCTTAAGCATAATAATAATAACAACAATAATAATAATAATAATGAAAAACAAACGTTCTACCTAGACAAATTTCTGCATTACAGTAATGAAATTTTTTTGGGCAGAATTTGGGGCAACTGTCATTACAATAGCGGCACGATGACAAAGTCTTGCAACTAATTTTATTTTCTTTGTGCAAAAGATCCTGAAAGTGCAGAGTGTTTCTAATGTGATTCCATTTAAGGTAATTTAATTTAATAATTTCATTTTATTTCTATGCAATCTGGGCTCAAAAGCTTTTTTTTTTTTTTTGTTTTTTTGTTTTTAAACATTTTCATTTTATACAGTATATATAGATAAAAGTTCCCACAGTCACCTTACAGAGGACACAGTAGGTTTTTGTAATTTACATGATAAATTCAAAATATTTATAATCACTTCAGTGAATTCCAGTTCAGACAGAATGGTAATATTAAAAAAAAAAAAAAAAAAAAAAAAAAAAAAAACAACACTTAAATATGTGAGGGCAAGCAAGAATAGCCAGCAAAGGATAAATATGATATGTAGTATTAAAAAAAAAAAAAGGAATAATAATAAACTAAACTAAACAAAACAAAAAACAAGCATGCTGCATATGCTCAATATTTCATCATCCCATTATCTGGCAGCCTTGATTGACTTGGTCTGCTTTGCTTATACCATTTTGTTACATTTAAACAAAATTGGTAAAAATTGTATATGCAACAGCAGTTGAAGATCACATGCTTAAGTGTAATTTCACAGTAAAATGTAACAAAGTAACAAAATTTTGTCCTGTAGGGCACCCAGTGAAAATGGCACAATATCAGGATGTCTCTGGAATAACAAGTAGAACAGGCAAAGTTTCACAAGAACCATATTTTTAGCTTCAGGCCTCGTTGAGCAGTATTTAATACAGGCACAATATGAACTGAGAGCGAACCAAGGCTGTATGTACAAAGTACGCACAAACATGTTCACGACAAGTTAGTGTCCCAGTTTACAATATCTTATCCAAATTGCATTGAAGTAAAATTAAATAATAAAAAGAACATTGTAAACATTAACATCACATTCATCAAATGCTGCACACTGACTCGCTTTTGGAACACGGTAAAGACCTGTCACACAGTCAACTGCAAATAATAGACAAACACGATACAGGAAGCTATTTTATGGGCTCCATTATCAAACACTGCAAACTAACTTCTTGTTGTGGAGTTGATACTTCCAGATATCAAAGTCAACCTTTGTTATCATAATGACTTAAGTAAGTATGGTTATCAGCCATTGAGATTTTGACATCAGCTTTTCAGCTTCATTACATTTCAAGAACATTATCATTGAAAACTGCCTTTTACTATGTAATTTTCCACCCCATTAACAACTAAACCTTTATCATTATGAGAAAAAAAAAAAATGTTTGATCTGAGAAAACTTCAACTTAAATGGCTCCAGTTTAGTGTGGACATAAGAAACTAAATTGTTCATACATGAGTGCAGTGCGTGATAAATGAAGGGTGTAAACATTACAATCCTCAAAAGATCTATAAAATGGAGACACTTTAAATTATCACCTCCATGCAATGGCATCTGTCCCTAAAGCTTTTCTTTTTGGTAAAACGGATTGCCATGCACTGTTAATATCTGCTTGAGTCAACATTCTCAGGTCCAAAAAATGTTCCTGACAAATGAAAAAAAAAGTTCACTGCTTGAACACAGGAAAAAGTGGAATCTTTCATCTTCTTTTTCAAAAATCCAATCTACATACAGCACATCAGAAAAAAAAAAAAGGAAAGAGCAAAAAACTCCAGCTGATGCTTTGAGGAGTATAAAAGATGGTGAGCCTCCAGTCATCCCAAAATAGACCATATGATACAGCAGTTTTTCCTGTGATAGGTCAGTTATGGCAGCAGTTGTCAAAATAAGAGTCCTTCTTTTGCCCAAGATCCACCCCCTTCTCCTCTGTGAGGATACAACACCAAAAAATAAAAACAGTCACATTGTTTTATCAATTCTATTTCTATTATTATTTAGATTCCTCAATAAAGTTATAAATAAAATTGTTATTAAATGCATACAGGACTTCATCAATTAAATGTATGCATGCTTCGCTTACTCTTTTCTTAAACCCTCCCTGTCAAGTTTGTATTAATCTGATCAATGTCTGAAATTTTTGTACGTTTAATCGCTTGTTGTATTCCTCAGTTGTAAGTTGCTTTGGATAAAAGCATCTGCCAAATGAATAAATGCAAATGCAAATGATCATCTGACTACTTCTATCCACCTTATTTTGCAGTGCAGAACTACGCTATTATTATTGAATATGCGAGATTTCTGATACATTAGCAGTTATAGGGAAATAACCAGAAGAATAATAAAATACAGTAAACAGTATAACTATCCAAGCTACAAACCAGTGTGTTTATGATTAAAATAATATATTAAAATAACAAATACCAGTTTACAATATGAATCAGCTAACACTGTTTTTGTACAGGTAAAATAAAGTGGATGACACCAGAAGCCTTGCACATTCAAGTTACAAATGGCCACACATTAAAAGTAAATTGGATAAAATGTTTAGAATTTAATAATGGTAATGGTAGCAAAAACAGCATCCAATGTTTTTCTATTGATACTCTAGAAAATACACAAGTACATCTGTGTGAGGTACATGTACATCGGTTTTTGAAAATAAATTTGTTATAAAATAATTAGGCATCCAAGCATTTCTAATTTCCGAACTTGTACATCTTTGCACATATGTGACCCTAGACCACAAAACCAGCCTTAAGTAGCACAGGTATATTTGTAGCAATAGCCAAAAATACATTGTATGAGTCAAAATTATCAATTTTTTTTAATGCCAAAAATCACAAAGATATAAAGATCACGTTCCATGAAGATATTTTGTAAATTTCCTACTGTAAATATATCAAACCTTATTTTTTGATTAGTAATATGCTTTGCTAAGAACTTCATTTGGACAACTTTTTAAAGATTTTTTTTTTTTGGATATTCCAGATAGTTGTATCTTGACCATATATATTGTACTATCATAACAAACCATACATCAATGGAAAGCTTATTTATTCAGCTTTAAGTGGATGTACAAATCTCAATTAAAAAAAAAAAAAAAAAAAAAAAGACTGGTGACTGGTTTTGTGGTCCAGGGTGACATATATCAAAATATCATTGTTTCCTCACAAACATTGTCCTAGCAAGCAGTTTAGTTCATTGTAATGGAAAGTATTTGTGCTTTAATGCCTATGCTGAGCAACAAGTAACTGAGCCTTGTACCTGAAACACACAGAACCGGGTGTGAAATAACACTGTTTCACTTTGCAGTAATTCTCACCTTGCATGAACTCTAAAGCACAGCTACTGAAATCTTCAGCCACTTTCTGAAACACCTCATCTGTATTAAAAAAAAAAAAAAAAAAAAAACAGAAGTGAAACTTCTCGGTATCTAATTGCACGTTACACATAAGTAGTGCTCAATAGAGCAGATAAACTGAAGCATCGCTTACCAACATTTTTTCCTGTTTTGCTGGAGGTCTCGAAATGTTGTGCACCTATTTCTGCCAAAAAAAAGTCAATGTTGTTTTATTGAAATGCTTTGAAATAGAAAAAAAAAAAAAAAAAAAAAAAACAAAAGAAGCTACATTCATGCTTACCATCTGCAAAGTCTTGAACATCATGGTAGTCTACTTGCCGCACACTCCGATCGGCCTCAATGAGGTCACTCTTGGTGCCACACAAATATATCTTGCAGTGCTGAAAATAAAATAATGTGTCTGTGCTGAATTATCTTGTGAGTTGCTTGTGTTATTGTGAGATGTGGGTATATTTTACCTCTTCACAGTTCTGTAACTCCTTCACCCAGAACCTGGCCCTTTCAAAACTGCTGCTGTCTGTCAAGTCTGTGTGAATGTTAAAAACTAAAAAAAATTAGATTAGATTTACAAGCTTTTTCACTTGTGAAGGAGCTTTTTTTTTTTTTCAGATTTTTTCCATGTACACTACTGTTCAAACTTTTGGACTTAAAAGTTTTTTTGTTTGTTTGTTTGTTTTTTGTTTTTGAAAGAAATTAATACTTTTATTCAGCAAGGATGCATTAAATAGACCAAACGTGACAATAAGGACATTCATACGATATTTAAATTCCAGACCAATGGCTAGTGAAAACCCAGCTTTGCCATCACAGGAGAAAAAAAAAAAAAAAAAAAAAAAAAAAATTTAAATATATTAAAATAAAATAAATAAAAAAAAGTTATTTTAAATTGTACAAATATTCCACAATGGTAGCGTTTAAAAACATTTACAGTAAGATATTATAACAACACAATTAAATAATTGTTTACAAACTAAATAATTGACTTTTCTATTGCCACTACTAAGCAAATACATAAAAAAAGCCTTTTCATAAATTATATAAGATAACTTTTTCCCCACAAAAATATATGCTGATTTTATTATTATTATTATTATTATTATTATTATTCTCATTATTAATATTAATTAAATAGAGTAGTATAAAATAGTATTACAAATAACTAATAATTAATCTTAATCTAAAATTTGGGCCAATCTTTGCGCCAAAATGTAGAATGAAATAATAACATCATACTCATCAATCAAATCTATTAATAATAATAATAATAATTATAACAAGTTATTTGAAAGCCCTAAAAAGTACATTGAGTAAAATCTTTTTTTTGACCTCTGTAAATTTTGCATGGACCCCCAATGACCCCTGATTAACATATTTTAACCAAACACATAAACTGCCTAGCAGGACTCTTAACTACCGTAAAATGTACACAGAGTGAGCAAGCATGAGCCACTTCCTTGCTCAGTGTCACCTGACTGCTAGACTAGCTGGTGCATGCTGCACTTTGGACTTCTTTCCATCAAACTGTGAGAGAGGGATATACCATAGCAGACAATGGCAGCACGGGCTCCTCTGTAATAGATTCTGCTCATAGCTTCATAGCGTTCAGATCCAGCAGTGTCCTGGGATGAAATGAAACACATAAAGTTACTAATGAATGGTTGATCAGTGTATATAAAGGCTTTAGTATCTACACTTACCCATATTCCCAGAGTAACCACCTTGTCACCAACGTTGAGGGCTTTCGCAACAAATGCAGCCCCTATAGTCTTAATGAGACAAAATCAATCATTAAAGAAGAAAGAAAAACATACACAAAGCCTAGAAACATCATATCAGGTCATCGTCAAAAGCCACTGACATCAGCGGAAGGTGGCTTTACCTGTGGAGCTGGTTTACAGTATGTGACACATGATCAGAGATTGTTGATAGCCAGCAAGACGTACATTATACACAAAACTATCTTTAATGAGAACAAACAATCTCAGAATATGATCAATTACTTCTAAAACTAGAGGTTGCTATGCTAACACATACTTACATTTTGATATGGTCCCACAAGAAACCGGCGATGTACGTATCTCTCCACCAGACTGGTTTTACCCACACTCTCCTTACCAAGCATGACCACCTTAGCATCCACTCGCATGGCAGTCATGATTGTATGGGTTTGTAGAAAAAGACTCTTAAAAAAAAAATCATATAAGGGTTTACATAAGGCATGTTACAACTAAATCGGTATAGAAATCTGATTAATTGTATTGAACATGCACTTTTGATAGATAGACACTTTCATGACTATGTCGTTGACTGACATACTAAACCACATGTAAAGTACGGTAAAAGTAGTATGACATTTAATATTACACTTAGTAAATATATTTTAAATGTACTAAAATGAAACATTTAAAGTACTCAAGTTTAAATAAAAATGCCATTAAAGTCTATTTTTGGTTACCATAAATATACTTTAATTTAACTGCAATTAGCATGCAGTTAAGTGTTCGAAAACATTACGTAAGTATTCTTTTAAAATACATTATTTCCGTAAAAAACACAATTTTTAAAGTATACCAAAGTGTTGGGTTTCTCAAGATTTCTGTCACTACTACATCTAATAGAGCTAGCTTTGGCTAATAACGCAATCTCAGTATGTCAAACAAAATATTATCCATATGAAACACACTAGCGGTTAATAGACGCTCTCACATTTTTTTTTTCACTTACCTTGACTCTTGGTGTATTTGTTGACGGGACTTCAGATTTCCAGAGTGACTGTACTGACAGATAAATACTGTAACAGGGTGGCTAATGGTTTAGTTAGCAATCCACGCTGATGTGCCACAAAAGCTCATTATAATAAAACTGAAGACTGCTTGACTTGTAAACACATAAGCAGCGAAACGCAAGACACATCGAACTGAGGACACGTTCAAAAAAATAAAACATTAAAGTGATATCTTCAACCTTCTTCAACCTAATACGACAGAAGAGAGCGGCTTAGCTTTCAACATCAATAAATACAGCAGAGCTAGAGAACTTCCAAGCCATATTTCCTCGTTTACATGGAAAAAAAAATGGACTAACAAATGGTTATATATTCGGTCAATGAGGAACTGTAGTGTGTATGGCTAGCTGGAATAAACTAGTGTGTGTTTTTTTGTTTATATAGAGGAGGATGTGACTTCACTATGGACAAGGGGTTGTGTTTCAAATACCGATGTTTGAATCGCGAAAGAATCGTTCTTATGAACCGAAGCTTTCCAATGAACAGGTTTAACATTCGTTGACGGATCAGTGTGAATCGGTTCCAGCGATTCTGAAGTAAACAGAAATGTCATACGTAATTTAAGTTCTATCAAAGCACATAAAAAATAGCGGAATTTTATACTTTATTTATAAAAAATCCATGTTATTAAATATAAACATTAATTAGAATATTGTTAAATGTGAATGCTAATTATATTTAGACTCAATATAACTTTATTTTTATGAGATAAAACGTGGTTGTAAGAAACTAAACATGGACACGTTAAATTTCAATAAATGCCCGGTAACAAAACATAATCGAATCGATGTATCGCTTTTAATATCGGGAATCGCTTGTCATATAAGGACTACTTGGTGCCGTTTTCGCTCTTTCTCAATCGGATTTGAATTGAACTCTTCGAAAGAACCGATTCGCGGAAATGATTCAGTTGCTATCACTACAGGCACGTGCTACATTTCGGTTCAGTTTAATGTCTGAGCCGTTACTTTGATTGGCTGGTCGAATCATTTGGCGCGTCACATTTGGCTGAATATCTGATTATCTCTCTGTGATTGGCTGCTTCTCTCTGCCACTCAGGGTTTCTTCATCCAGAGTGGCCGCTCTGCTTCGGCACCGCCTAAGGTTGCCAAAATGCTATCTAGGTAGGAATCTCATTACGATTTGAAACACAGCCCTAGTGTTCAGGGGAGGAGAATCAGAGCTCCTGCGAAAATGGCGTCTCCGAAAACAGTTCCTAAAGATGCCCAGGTAAATAATGCATCAGAAACTGTTTTATCTTTGTGTTGTGCAACATTTATTGTTTTAACATCATAGCGATTAAAGCAACATGTTTAAAGAGCGACTGTGTATTTTGTTCTTCTTTGTGTACAACACATGCGTTAGCGCGCTAACTGGTCCACTGTAATGCATTTTAATTCGGCGCGTATATAACGCAGTGTGTCATAATTTATCACATTTTTACGAATATAAACGTTTTACGTGTGTTCATGATTGCTGCGTTAAAACGTAAACTTAGATATTTAAGTTACTGTTGCAAAGATGCAGCGATGCTGCTAATATACTATGCATATTTTCCTTGTACACCTTTTACTTTTCTTTGCTTTATATCTATATATTTATTTATATACACTTGTACTTTATTTCATTTTTTACTTTATTTTTACTTAAAAGGTTATGATGCAGATTCTTAAAGACATGGGGATCACGGAGTACGAGCCCAGAGTGATCAATCAAATGTTGGAGTTTACATACAGTAAGTCAAAACGATTTTTTAAAATGCTTTAACAAACTCCAGCTGTTAGTGTTCTGTGTTAGTAAATCTAATAACGTTTTTAACATCCGCTGATGATTTTTAATTTTTTTTTTAAATTATTTTAAACAGGATACGTAACAACTATTATTGAAGATGCAAAAATATATTCCACCCATGCCAAAAAGTCCACTGTGGATGCAGATGATATAAGGTTAGCAATTCAGTGTCGAGTGGATCAGTCGTTCACATCTCCTCCACCACGAGATGTAAGTTGTTGACTTTTTTTTTAATGCATAACACATACATATATGTGACTTTGAATAATTAATAGTGGTGGTTGGTTCATGGTTTCAGTTCTTGTTGGACATTGCAAGGCAGAAGAACCAAACTCCTTTGCCGCTGATCAAACCATACACAGGTCCACGTCTTCCACCAGACCGCTACTGTCTCACCGCACCAAACTACAGACTGAAGTCCTTGCAGAAAAAGGTATAGTTCTGATCTAAAATTTGAATTTGCGTACCTAGCGATGGGAACAAGGTCAAGTGATGTATTACTGCTGTTATTGTACCTGTAGTGCAGTGGTTCTCTCTCAACTTTTTTTTTTTTTTTTTTTTTTTGACTCCAAGGTCCCCATTCACAATAAAATTTGAAGGCCCTAATATTGTTTTTGTAAACATAATTTTAATCTATGATGAAAATGTTTTTATTTAAATTAATTTTTAGGAGTTGAATTCAGTGACCCTATTCTTTTTACCATTAATTCACATTAATGTACAGGCTAAAAGTGTGGTCACATTTGACAGTTTTGTGAGCAAAAAGGTCAGTGGTCTATAGTCAGTAGCATATGATTTGTGTGTGTAAAGCACAGCTCAGATGGAGTAATCTTTCAAATCAAGCAATTTTCAATTGGGCAACACAGCAAATTCGCGTGATCTTAAACGCGTTGCAAAATCTGTGGGGTATTCCTTCCTTTCATGTGAATTTCCCCTGCAAAATTCATTGAACAATGGTAGATGTGACTGCACTAAAGATAAAAGGATTAGTTCACTTCCGGAACAAAAATATACTGATAATGTACTCACCCTCTTGTCATCCAAGATGTCTTTCTTTCCTCAGTCGTAAAGAAATTATGTTTTTTGAGGAAAACATTTTCAGAATTTTCTCCATAAAGTTGACTTTGGTGCCTGCGTGTTTGAACTTCCTAAATGCAGTTTAAATGCAGCTTCAAAGGGCTCTACACAATCCCAGTCAAGGAAAAAGGGTCTTATCTAATGAAACAATTGCTTATCTTATTAAAAAAAAAATTACAAATTATATACTTTTTTACCTCAAATGCTCATCTTGTCTAGTTCTGTGATGCGCATGCATACTCTATGCACTCCGGTTCAATACAGTTAGTGTATTGAACATCTAATTTTCTCCTCCAACTTCAAAATTGTCTATATCACTTTAATGTTTTTCTGTCCAAAGATGGTATAAAAAAAAAAAAAAAACTATGTATGTGAGTGTATATAATAGCCTACATTTGAAATATTTATCTATAAATCACACTGTCAAATTCCGGTTGCCTTGTGCTATCATCATTTAATTTTAGGCGGTCGCTAAAAAGGAAAAAAAAAAGAAAGAGCATACACTCAAAGTCAGCCAATGCTTAGCTTATTTATTAAAATCAGCCTGAAAATTCTTCATATAACATATTAAAACACAAGTCAAAAACAATAGGAACTTTTTTTAAGAAAAAGCATTAAAACAGCTTTTAAAAACTTGCGTCATGTAGGCTATGTCGTTAAAAAAAAAAAAAAAACAACAATGCAACAGTGCCTATTTTACTTACTCTAGACCATGCGTTTTTGTTCAGCAAGTTATCAGCGTGGTCTGGTGAACTACGAAAAAACACACTCGGGATGAACTGAAGTCGCTAAATGAAAAGCAAGCCGATATTCCGAGAAAGCGCCTGGACATCCCGCACCACCGCCGAAGTGCGTCTTAGTTTAAAGGAGTTTCAAACCTGTCCTGCGAGCACCCCCAACAATACACATTTTCTGTGTCTCCCTCATCTATCACACTTGATTCAACTAATCAGCTCATTAGTAGAGACAGCAATACCTGAAATGGGTGTGTCAGATATGAGAGACCTACAAAATGTGCAGCGTTGGAGGTTCTCGCAGGACCGGAAACGGTGCGGACTGGATCGCAGCAGTGGCAGGTTGTAGTGAATGCTGTGATTGACATTTGCCGGCTTTGGCTAGCCTCTAAGCTAACGCCTATGACGTGCCTGTTATGCATTGTTCCAGTACAGTTATTGTAAGCCAATTTGATATTACACACAACTTTTCAGACTCTTTCTAATTCAAAATAATTCCACACCTTGCTAGTCTTTCGCATGGTCGTGAGATCTCTATAAGGGCATGCAAGGTCATGCATAGTTTTTGCCCAGATACACTTTTAAAAACAACACTCTAAAAACTGCTGGGTTAAATACAACCCAGCGCTGGGTAAAATATGGACAAACTACAAAATATGGTTGTTTTGACCCAGCGGTTGGGTTACTAAAAATTTAACCCAACTGCTGGGTCAAAACAACCCATGTCCATATTTTACCCAGTGCTAGGTTGTTTTTAACCCAGCAGTTTTTGAAATTAATGTATTATTTTTTCAAACATTTAATTTTAACTTATTTAATTGTTTTAAATGTAACATTAAAATAATTGCAATTTAAATGATAAAATCATGATTTTTTTTTTTTTCTGAGGTGTATTCGACTATTGTTTTCAGTGTCGACTAGTAGGAGCTATACCGTTTGGTCGACTAGTCGACTAGACCCGCACATCCCTAGTGTTTACAAAGTGAACATGCGAAGAAGGTCAAACACCCTTTACAAAAAAGATAAAACAGCGATGTAGGACGATTTTGAAGTTGGAGGACAAAATGAGATGGGAGTTTTTTGACATACTGTTTTGAACCAGAGTGCACAGAGTACACATGTGCATCGCAAAGCTAGACAAGATGAGCATTTGTGGTTAAAAAGTTTATAAATTGTACTTTTTAAAAAAAAAATTATTTATTTTTATTTATTAATTAATTTAGAGATACTATTATAGTTTGTATTAATATTTTGAATTAGATTTTAAAATTTCCCATTTTCATGTTAAACTAGGTGAAAAAAGGGAGATGTTGTCTTCTAAAATGAAATATTTGTTTTTAAATATTTTGTTTAATTTCAGTTAATATTTATTTTGAATATTATTTATTTATTTATTTAATTGTTTTAGTTTCAGTTGACTATGAGCCTGATTTAAAAACTCATCAAAAATTCAATTTCCTCATCTCCATATCCAGGTTTTTCCAAACTGTGAGAATGCTGGTTCTTCAAAAGAAACAAACAGATGTAAATTAAAATGTGTGACAAAATGTACAGTCTGATATGGTCTTGATTTGCATGTTTAGGTGTCTTCATCTGCGGGCAGGATCACAGTGCCACGGTTAAGTGTGGGAGCAGTGTCCAGTAGGCCGAGCACTCCAACTCTTGGTCAGTTATTCTAAATACTTAAGAATACTCAAAAATTTCAAGCATCTCTGTGCACTAAATTCGCATGCATACAATTTCCAATATACATTAAATGAGCTCCCTTATTACAAGTGGAGCATCTAGTTGTTTTACTTTTTGTTGTTGTTTTTTTCCATGGTGAGCAAGTGCAAAATATAAAACTCATTTTAAAGGATCATCATTGTATTTACTGCAGGTACACCATCAGTGCAGACAGTGGGGACAAAAGTGGGAACACCTGTGTCATTGACCGGCCAGCGCTTTACAGTTCAGATTCCCTCCTCACAAGCTGCCTCTGTCAAATCAGGTACCAGTTTTCACCCTAAAACAAGCAGTTCTCCATGTAAGAACTTTTATATTGAGAACCATGTGAAGGATTTTGTGCCAAATCAGTGAGCAGATCAAAAGTTAAGCTACTGATTGACATAAGTGAAATAAAATTGAAATATTAATGATTTACTTTGTTTTCACAGCTACTCCTACCACTCCCACAGTTCAGAATGTCCTCATCAACCCCTCTCTCATTGGCTCCAAGAACATCCTCATTACTACCAATATGGTGTCGCAGAATTCATCTAGTGACTCTACCTCTCTTAAGAGGAAACATGAAGATGAGGATGACTATGATGCTTTATGACCTGCTGTGGTTTCTTACTAGTATGGAAGTGATTCTGTAAATAAGCGATCGTTAACCATGAATTTGCCTTTCAGTAGTCTTGTTTAAATTCTTAAACAATGACAGTCAATTACCATTTGTTGCTTATTTTTGGAAGTGTAAAAAATAAAATAAACTCATAAATTTTGTGTTTGTTTTTTGTTTTTCAGACTCATGTTTTTACATAGAACAAATTGAGTTGGTTAGCTGTGATGCAAACAGATTAAATTTGTTTTTTTTTGACAGGTGAAAGGAAAGCTTTTCAAGGCCAGTTATTCAGATAATTTCATGAGTACCTTCATTATTTGCATAATGTGTGAGTAAAATGTAATTACAAATAGTTAATTTTAAAATTAATCAATGAAATGCCAGCAGAGGGAGCTGGTTAGACAGGAAAGATCCATGTGGTTTTACTCCAGGAATAAATATTAATACTATTTAATATGATGTAGTCATTTAAACTATATTATATATGTAATATAGAATATTTAAACCTTTTTATTTATTTATGTATTTATTTGCATGGATACTTCTGGTCATCTGATGTGGTGTGATCAATGATCAGGCCTGATAAAGGGATGGCTGATAAAATTAACATATACACCTATATAAAATAATATATATATATATATATATATATATATATTAACTGGTTAAGTGTACATTACAGCAAGTTTTACAAAGCTAGCTCAAATGGTAGAGTATGGCAATAGACTTATATCTTATGTATTTACATCGAACTAATTATATCAGTTGTACATATATTAGAAAACTCAACGTTCCAGAAATGTATATTTCAAACTGTAAATGCATCTAGATTAAGGATGTATGAAAAGGTTGCAAAAAATCGGCTACTAATGTGCACACATTTTTCTGTGCATCCCAAGCATGTTTACCTAAGTAAAATATATATTATGTTTATTACTGAACCAAAGAAGAGGGGGTTTATTAGAGGTATTAAAACCATGTCCATACTAAGTCACCTATTAGCCTATTTGCGGCTTATAAATGCAACAGTCTTCTGATTGCATAAAACGGTGAAATATTCTTCTTGTGTTGAAGAGCCACAGTGCAACTGTTAGCTGTTTACTTCACTACAGCCACTTACTACATATTCCAGCGACTCTTACATAAACGTCAACAGTAGCTCTGTGATTGGTTGAAGAGAGTGTCAATCAAAGCTCCGTCATCCAATAGACTCGTTACTCGCTCTCAAACTATGGCGGCCATGTTGTATCCGCGGGGGTTTGGAGACTGTTCGGAACAGAGTCTTTCAGTCGGGAGTATACGGTGGGGCTCTCGGGCTTGAACTCGTCTGGGTTTTACACCATTTGAGATCTACACTCCTCGCTATGAGCCGTCCGTCCTCTGCGGGTGGTGCGGCCGGAGGACTCGGAGCTGGTAAAGCAGGAGGAAGTAAGCATGGAGGTTCTGGAGGAACAACCGCCTCTGCTGCCGCCGCCGCCGCCGCTGCAGCTGCTGCCGCTGCGGCCGCCGCAGCAGCCGCCGCCGCGGGGGTATCCGGCTCTGTCGCGGGCTCGGGTACGGTGCCCGCGGCCGCTGTAGCCCTTCCAGCCGCCGCGCTACCGGGACAGTCAGCCGAACTGACAGCGCTGTTTGAGTGCCCGGTGTGTTTTGACTATGTGCTGCCTCCGATATTGCAGTGCCAGGCTGGGCATCTGGTGTGTAACCAGTGTCGGCAAAAGCTCAGCTGTTGTCCAACTTGTCGCGGCCCTCTCACGCCTAGCATAAGGAACCTGGCAATGGAAAAAGTTGCATCTACTTTGCCGTTTCCTTGTAAGGTAAGAACAACCCCGTAGCACGGGTAAAATTCATTCACTGCCGTCATAACCACTCCAAAGTTGCCTGCAACATTGTTTCATTCAATACTCTATGATGGCACACAGAGAGCAAGAGATGCGTTTGCAAAGTGTGGTCATATCGTGTAACTAAAGCTCAGATGCCACAGGTGAATATTGCATCAAGCCAAGATGCATCGCTTCTGCTTCATTCATATTTTTAACTCAAATCCTTTTATATTTCCACTGACACATCCAACTGACCAGTGTATTATTTAATTGTTAAATACTTAACTTTAGCACACTAATATTCAGCCATTCATAGGATCACTAAAAAATCAGAACTATTTTTTAAAGCCCCGATGATCAACTTATAAACATTGTCTCAACCAATGATGTGGTTTTGGGGGTGGGCTTATCAGTTTGTCCTACCAATGGCAGGTAGGGTGGTGGTCGGGAAGTGGTTTGGAAACCTGTTTGGACACAGTTATTTTTTTGTAGTTACAATTTGTCTGACTAGAGGTGCAAAAATGGTGCATTTCAGCTTTAAAACAGGGGCATAGTTTCACAGGCACCCCATCAAAAAGTGCCCCTGTATTTTAATACTTTTATATACATATTATATTTTTTTTTTTCTTTTTATTGCCTTTAACTGCAGTACACAGGCTGAACATGAAATATATATACAGTGACTGTAGGTCTGTCCCACATAGCCTTGTTTTCAACGGTGTTAAATTCAATATGCCGCCTAACCTGGCTAATGTCTATATTGATATAATCAAGTGCTCTTTGTTTTGCATTTTATAAAACAATGTGTTACTATTTCAGTGTGAGAAACCGCTACAAACCATTTAGTGCGTGAGTGAATTGTCCAAATTAATCAAATTAAATCACAAACGTTTTTGCAAATATTTCTGATAAGTTCGCAGTCCCTACTAGGATTTTTTCAATCTAAATGACTGATCTTGTGGTGTTAATTTTCAAAATTTTGTGTAAAATCTGCTTGTCATTTTATAATTAGTATGTCATATTTGTCATATTAATGACATTAAATGAACAACAGAAAACAAAAAAAAACAATGCAGAAAGCCTTTTTTTTTTTTTTTTTTTTTTTTTTTTGTTTATTTTTGTATTGTGTGATTTATTTTCTCATACATGCAGGGTTTAATCACACTATCATATCATAAACTTTACATAGCACTGTGTTTTTTAATAATGAATGGCGATATTTTGTTGATTTCTCATTGTGTTCTGCGATTGTGGTATCGCACAAACCTTGGGGTACTGAATTGTATCAAAAGAGGGATTCATTCACAATTACAACATTGCTATTTCTGATTCTAAACAGCTGTTGGAAAACACATGATGTGATTGCAGAAATATTGTCAGGGAAATATTTAATTATGTAATATTATAATATTTAATATATAATTTCCATTGTCACACAAGGATCAGTCATATTTA